>NW_017890893.1:0-9295 GCF_001540865.1 Ananas comosus
CACTCTACTACACTATAGTGGCATTTTCATTTGCTGCATTGTACTTTTTTTTTTTAACAAAGACAAGATTGCATTATTATATTTTATCAATTTCTACACAGTATTTAGATTTATTTTTATTTTTCTATCTTGTACTATTTTCTTTTCTCAGAGATACCACTAAATTATTTTTTTTCTCGCCAATCTCTACATTACTGTTAACAAATATATTATTTTAGATAAATTTAATAACTTTATTAAGAGGCACTGATTAAATAGTATAAATATGCAAAATAAATCTCCATGATAGACTCATTGAAAGCTTCTATCAAGTTATTTTTAATTTTTTTTGTTATTTTATATATTTATTATTATTTATGTCAAAAATGAGCTGAATTTATGCTATGCCACTTTTAAGTATTTTTTAACAGTTTTTATATGAAATTATAGGTTTATTGCTTATAGTGTAGGGATTGGAAAAAAAAGAAAGTTTAGTGGTCCCTTTGAAAAAAAATAGTACAGGGTAAAAAGTGAAAAAACCTGTAAAGTGTAATATAGTTTAGTGTAATTAAGCCAAAAATTTCTTTGAACAGTAACTTAGCCTTTACAAGGAACTTGGCACGACCATCAGCAATCCATATCCATCAGGCAACAATTAAAACTTATATTTTGATTTCGTGAATCCCAACAAGAGCCTGTTTGGACATGTTACTCGTAATATTATAATAATAATAATAATAATAATATATATACAAGGATTTAAATACCGTGGCACAGAATCATGCCATAAACTTGCTGGCACGATACATCACGGTGCGTACAGGACCGTACCGATGCGTGCCAGTCACAAAAAATATATGTGTGCCGACACATAGTAATATGAAAAAGTTATTTTCTTTAGCAACAAAATTTTCTGCTTATTATGTATCGTTATCAAATCTTTTGAACTTTATTGAAAAAATTACTTACTAATTTAAAGTAAAAAGGGTTTTGAACTGTGCCATCGGCATGGAGGCTATATCGTGCCGGTATCTTATTAGCACGATACGGTACGGTACGGTAGACACGGCCGGTACCGATGGGTACTCAAATCCTTGTTTATATATATATATATATATATATATATATATATATATATATATATATATATATATATATATNAGGCTAGTAAAGGAATGCAAAGTTAGAAGAACTGCCAAGCAGCGGTCCTGATACGTTAGGCTTTCAAACAGCTGTTCAGAGCAAAAGACGCATTTGACAACAACATATTCTACAAATGTTGGCTTGATTGGAAATACAAAATGGCATTTTGGTATTAAGCTTCTGTCAGAAAAGTTGTTGGGGGAATGTTTACTGAAAATAACGTCAAGTTTCTCAAACAGCTTAACTCAAACTAGAAATCTGCAGGAGTTTGAGCTAATCCAAGCAAATCCTTGGGAACAAAGGATTGAATCATCAAGTTGCTGGGTCTTCCTCTTTATATTTCTTTTATGTAGCTGCTTTTTTTTTTCATAATTCAGACATGTAAAGTGTTTGCAGTGGGAAAGCACAAACAGCATATGCTACATTTTGTTTTAATTCACAGTGCTAAAGTGGGAGTTAGATCTCTCTCTCTCCCTCTCTCATAGAAGCTCATGATGCCCTGAGACTAAGTATCTAAAGAAATGCGCTTACTGCAAATGAACAAACGCACCTCCCACGCCAAGGGGCACTTTGCAAAAGTACCAACGGACGTCCTCACCATCGGATGGGCTTTTAGTCCGTGCGAGATACTTCTGGCGGCCTTTAGACTGCTCAATTACGTCCTCCAATCTGGCTATGTTTGAAGGCGTGTTCTTCAATAAATCAGGTGAAGCCCCCTCGGGCTGAGAAAAATTGATAGCATCCGAGTTGGAGGGTTGTTCTTCACTCCACGGATGTGCCATTGAAGTCATATTTAAGCAGCTTTAGAAGAGCAACTAGTTCTTGTTGGCTGGTAGCTTTTGAACTAGAAAGAAGGAACAATAATTTGAAAAAAACTTAACTTAGGATACCCAAATAAAATCTTTGACTTATATTGCAGAAAATAAAAGCTGAGAAATCAACAAAGTTAGGAACAGCCATTTTAATTATCAGAACATACAATATGGATGCAAGAGTGGTCTCCGATTCGCATATCGTTAATCCTACTTTGGAAAAATCAAAGAACTAACGCGAAAATAGAACCAAATTCAACGATGAAGTGCCGTCACTGGACTAATTCAAACTATATGTTTATAAACTACATGTTTCCTTTCACATTTTCCCAATTTGTCACTATTGATAGCTCGAATGCTTTATTCGTTCCAAATTACACAAAAACTGCGTCCCCTGATCTTCCTTTAGGCCAATACAGTGCTCTTTTTATAGAAATAACATCATGAGTATTAGTAAGAGCATTAGAACAATACTAATTTAATAAGTTTGAGATATTAGTTATGACAACTTGGAACTTAAGGATCAAATAGAACTTCAACATACACCAACATGAATCACAACAAAATCTATGACCGAATCACATACTAATCCTTCCCCAAACGCATCAGCAATTAATTAAACAACTTGCTCTTGAGAATAAGCTCGAAATTTTTCAATCTAATACCACCGCAAACTAAATCATTAAGCAACATGGCACCAGTGGGACACGACACACCTCGCAAAAACCCCCAATTCGCTTCAATACAGCTCAATTCACCACAATAGAGCCAAAAAAAAAATCGAAGAAACCCTAGATTACTGCAGAATCCACTCCAATTGCAACGAGAAAAGTTAAAAAGAAGATCAAAAGATCCGACTTTTAAACGCAAACCTGATTTAATCGCGCGCGATGGATTCTTCGCGGTGGATCGCGAGGCGGTTCTTAACACCGCCTTCGCGATCGAAGAGAGAGAGAGAGAGAGAGAGAGAGAGAGAGGTGGAGACGCGACCCGAGCACGAAGCCACCGAGGATCCGTGCGACAATGGACCTGGTCCAATGGACCCGATGAGAAAAAGTTCTCTCTTTTTTTTTGACTATTTTGAGTAAAATGTACAGAGAAACCCCTGAACTTTAGCATTTTTGTAAATTAGAACCTAAACTTTTAATTTTGCCTATTACACTCCCTGAACTTTATCAAATAGTTCAATAAGCCCCTCTATTCAATTAAAGTTATTTATTATATAATCATTTTAACCATATATATTGCGCATAGTTTTATAAAACTTTAAAATACAAACAAATTTATTTCTTGAATCCTAACATATAAAAGAAGCTATAAAATTAAAGTTTGGTTCAACCTGTTCTTCACTTCTCATGCTTAATTATCAAAATTGGAAAAATAAAATATATTTATTTATATTTTGAAATTTTACAAAATCATTTGCATGACATTTTATTAAAACATTTGTGTAATTAGAAAGTTTACTTAAATAGAGGGACTAAGCGTGAATTTAGTATTGAGACTTATCTAATTCTAATAAGAAAAATAAAATTATGACAAAAATATATTATAATCGACTCATTGCGAAATGTAGAATGCAATAAAACATATGAAAATAAATAAAATATTTTTTATTGTGTATTTTCATCGCACCTAATATAATATTTTCGCAATTTCAAACAGAGCCTAAGAATTGTGTCCGAAGCATGATTCCACTTGGTTGGATCCCAAATGAGTCTAAGGGTGCATCTGATTCGCACTATAAAAGATTACTAGCAATAAAAATATGTCCGAGAATCTTATGTCTATTCACCCTATTACTGAGAATGTGACATTTCTGTGTTTGGTTTGTATGGTTATTATTTAGTCATATTATTTAAGTTTACAAAAAATATACAATTAATTTATTTTTTTAATTAATTTTAGATAATGCCACAAAAAATTTCAACATCTTTTTTTAAAAAAAAGGGAGAGAGAGAACATAGGTTAGAGAGAGAGAGTATAATTAAAGAAATAAGAAGAGAAATAGAGTCGAAATTAGAGGGAGTGAGAGAGTTGAGATTTTAGAAAAAGAGGGGGAAAGAGAGCTTAGTTTAGAGAGAGAAAAAAGTTGAAGTTTAGAGAGAGATATAAGATTAGAGTATAAAAAAAAATAATACCAACTAACCGGCGGATAGGAAGAAAGAAAGAGATTAGACATATTATTNATACAATTAATTTATTTTTTTAATTAATTTTAGATAATGCCACAAAAAATTTCAACATCTTTTTTTAAAAAAAAGGGAGAGAGAGAACATAGGTTAGAGAGAGAGAGCATAATTAAAGAAATAAGAAGAGAAATAGAGTCGAAATTAGAGGGAGTGAGAGAGTTGAGATTTTAGAAAAAGAGGGGGAAAGAGAGCTTAGTTTAGAGAGAGAAAAGGAGTTGAAGTTTAGAGAAAAAAAAAAAGTTTAGAGAGAGATATGAGGTTAGAGTGTAAAAAAAAATAATATCCACTAGTCGGCGGGTAGGAAAAAAGAAAGAAATTAGACATATTATAATTACCCCAATTCATTAATATAAGAAAACCCACCCTTCCTCAAGGAGATGAGATTAGTTATTTGGGATGAATCTCATTCCCAAGTAAATCTAATATTATCAACTAGATTACTTAGTACGTTTAGCCAAATACCGTCATATTTTTTTATTCCTATCAGATTACTAGGAATCTTAAAAAGATAGCGCAAATCAAATGCGCCCTAAGAGTTGTATCTAGTGCATGGTTCCATTTGGTTCGATTTACCCAACAAATTAAAATCGAATCAGTCTAAATCAATTTCACATTATTATTATTAAAATTAAACTTAAATATTAAAAGGAAAAACTGAATCAACCTAAAATCAAAAAAAATCAGCAGTTTAATGGTTTGAGCGCGCAAACTTCCCAAATGGCTTTTACATACCAAATTGGTTTATTGGTTTATCAAGTTGAATTTTTGGAGTTGGTTTTGTATATTAAATGATTACTTAGACTCCGTTCTGAATTAACGCAACATTTGTCGTATAGATTGCAAAGATTTTGTTACGATATAATTTCCACAGTTTTGAAAGACAGAGAATATTATTAGATAATTCCCAATACCGAAAAGACTAGGGATGCAAATGGATCCGGATTGGTAGAGTTCCCGCCCCAATCTGCCCCGAATAGGGCGATAAGCGAAAGCAAAAAATATAGAAAAATATAATCCGTCCCGAATCCGTCCGAATCCGCCAAGTAAATAGAGCGGAAGACAGGAGACACTTTTCTTCCTTCAATCCATTATGATACGTCAAAAGCATGTCAAAAATTCACTCCGGTCCTGATCCGCCCCAAATAGGACGGTAAGTGGGAGCTAAAAATAAAATGAAAAATAACACGCCCCGACAAAAAATAGAGCTGGAGGTGCGGGTACCCTCTCACCCCGGATTCACCCCGTTTACATCTCTAAAAGAGAGCCTTACAAGTAAAAATAGATACATATAAATAAATGATTACTTACCGTCCCTAGAGCAAGTGACAAAGGACTTGGTTGTTGGTATCCGAGACCCAAGTTCGAATCCTAGTTAATTTATATTTCCAGCTAAGTTTATTTCTAAATGAATTAAATGAAGCGGGTAGCGTACTACCTATCTCTCAAAAAAATATATAAATAAATAATTATGTATGCACCTAGGCATATGTATACAAATATACATACAAAAGAATAAAAATACATATACACATGTAGAAATATTTACTCTTAACTCCAGTTTCCGGTTTGATCTAAATCCAAACCAAAAAATTTGGTTTGAAAATTATATGAAACCAAAACCCAAAAAACCAAATTAAATGGAACCAAAATTTTTGGTTCGATTTGGTTCCGTGGTTTCTTGGATTCTAACCCTGAGAGGGTGAAGCGTCCACTTTCATTGCTGTTATTGGACCTAGTAACTTATTGGGTCGATGGAATCCACTGCAAACCCGACCCGTGGGTTTAATAAGTGGGGTTTGGGTCAACAGAATGAGACCCACAAGGGGGGTTGGGCTGGGTCGGGTCGGGTCGGGTCGGGTCGGTTCAGCTTCGGGTCGTGTTGGGCCTGCTTCTCTAAACTAGGCCTTATTTAAATTTTAAATTCATTATAAAAATTTAAATTTTTAGTTACTTTAAACTAAAATCTAGTAAAAAAAATTATTGTTCATAAACAGTAAATTTTTTTGCTAAATAGCTATACAAAGTCAGTTCAGAAGAATTACTTTTTATCTAGACTCAGCCAAATGCAGTACAGCTTTTAATAAAAACTAATTCTATGAACGAAAATTAATTATGTAAAAATCACTTTTCCACCAGATAGCTAGGCCAATTAGGTCCGTAGAGTGATAGAATTTTTTCATCTTTTTTTTATTCTGCTATTTGTAACATAAAAGTTTGATTTAGTAGAAAACGAGGCTAAAAATATATCTAAACATTCACACTCACGTGCATAACAGATATGAAAGGTACGTAAAATTAGTAGGTTAGCTAAAACTAAAATTTTAACATATTATATAATGTGAGAATTTAACTTGTGAAATATTAATTTATAGAACGAGGAGTTTAAAATTAACTTTGATACCATATAATCTAAAAATTTATCTCTTGTTTGGCTCAATTTACTAAATGAGCGATTCGATCTCGAGCTTATTTCATGCTGAACACGAGTTGGCTCGTGAAAAGAGATGGAGTGGAGGCCTATAAAAATAAATATATTTTTTGCTTTTTTTAATAGGATAGGTTGTAAAAATTATATATTAACTAGTTAAGTGATCCGCGCGATGCTCCAGGTAGTTATTTTAAAATTTAATTTTGAAAATTAGTTATAAAATTAATTTCAGAATTTAAATGGTGCAATAAATACGTCAAAAAATTTTTCCATTAGTTAGTGAAATAATTTTACCCCAGTAGTTAGTGAATGAGATAAGAAATCATTGTTTGTGATTCTCGCAATTAATTTTCGTCAAATACAAAATTAACTTAAGCTGTGCTAATTTTCTTTATTTTTTAATATACAATTTATATGTGAATGCTTAATATTATAAAATTAATATTTATATCTAAAACCAGTAGTCTAAATTATTTAACATTTATTTATATATTTTATATTTTATAAAAATAAATAGTAAATTATATAATAAATTATTATATAATAATATATCTATATACAAATAAAATACTATATATATTAAATAAATATATATATAATAAATAAATATATATTTATAAATAAAATTATATATATAATAAATACTATATATAATAAATAAATAAATATTTATAAATAAAATTTTATTTTATATATATATATATATATATATATAGAATTAGACTACTATACTACCTATAGTATCGGAGCTCCTGTACTATAATGTTGTTTTCGATCTTAGGGCGTTCAAATCAACGATCCACACCGTTAAATATGATCTAGGATATATGAAGTTCTTAGGAATAAAATTTTAGTTTTTTTCGATATCATTTACTTAGTAAATAAATTATGTCAAAATGAACGGTGGAAATTGAATACTCATTAAAATTTGAGTATAGGACTTTTAAATTCAAGATCAAGAATGTTAACCTTAATTTATATAGTTTAAAGTATTTTCTATCAAAATTTGAAGAAATTTAGATTCTTCTACACCGTTAAACTCGAAACTCGTCATAATAGCTATTGAAAATTAACAATTTTGAAATTGTTTGATCATAAAGTAAACTATGTCGAAAAAATATAAAATTTTATTTCTAAAAATTTTAAATACCCTAGATCAGTTTTAACGGTGTGGATCGTTGATTTGATCGCCCGAAAATTGAAAACGGAACTATAGTACCGGAGCTCCGGTACTATAGATAGTATAGTAACCTAGCTATATATATATATAGAGTGAGGCTACTATGCTATTGCAAGCATGAAGCCTTCCGTGCTTCCAGCTCGTTTTCGATGTTGCGACTTTCGAATCATCGATCGACTCCGTTAAACTTGATCTAGAGTATTTGGAGTATCTAGAAAATAAATTTTATTATTTTTCGATATCATTTGCTTAGTGATCGAATGGGTTTAAAATCAACAAATTTCAATGGCCGTAGTGAGCCGTTTGCAAGTTTAACGGTATAGAAATATCCAAATTACGTGAAATTTTGATAGAAAATTTTTTATACTATATAAAACAAGATCAATATCTTTGATTTAAAATTTTAATGTCATATTATTATATTTTGTAAGATTTTTATTTTCAGCCGTTGATTTTGAGCCCCTTCACTCACTAGGCAAATGATATCGTAAAATCATAAAATTTATTTTCTAGGTACTTCAAATACTCTAGATCAAGTTTAACGGAGCCGATCGACCAACAGCCACGGTGCCGGCGACGCCGCCGCTAAGGACCCCGCTCCGAGCCTGTAGCGCCGCAATGACTCCACGGGTGTCGACGTCGGCGAAGATGCATCGTCGTCGGACGCGGCAGAGAATGAGGAGAGGGAGAGATAAGAAGGGCGGGGAAGGACGAGAGAGGCGTCGTCGTCGGAGGACGGTGGAGAAGAGTCGGAGAAGAAAAGAAAAGAAAAAGCAAAAAAAAAAAAAAGTCGCAGCGCGGCTTGGCGGGGTTGGAGGCGAGGAAGGGTGGGAGTGCGCCGGGTGACGGATGCAAGGCGAGGCGAGGCGAGAGAATGAGGTGAGAGGCGAGACGGACAGTTTCCGCCTCTGCTCTGCCGCGGAGAAAAAAAAAAAAAGAACGAGAGAACGAAGAGGAGAGAGAAAGAGGAAAGAGAAAAAGTAAAAGGGTATTTTGGTCAGTTTGCTTGAAAAGCGGACCGAATCTGCAAAACGAAAAAAGGTGGCGCGGTTTTGCAAAAGCCAAAATAAGTGAATTTTTTATGCAAATTGGCCTTTTTTTTTTTTAATAAATTGGGCTTATAAATGACAGAAATGGCATCTATGGAATTTGATCACCAAAAATGGCAACGGTCCATGGGGGAGTACGGATACACCGGGTTCACGCAATATCGCGCCCCTCCGTTGCCGCCCCTCAAATATCTCCGCAACAGTAACGGGGAAAAAACGCACTGCGGAAAGAAAAGAAACGAAACCGAAAATGGACTCCACAGTAAACCCACCAAATCACATCTTTCCCGATCCTCGGGCCCCACTTTTTAAGACCTTCTCTTTGTGGTTCCGTTTCCGAGTCTCATTCGCGTCTATGTTTCTTATACCCTCTTTCTCTCTCTCCTCTATATCCACTCGAACGCTTCCCTCTCTCCTCTCTCTCTCTATTATCTCTCTCTACACTCGTCGTCGTCGTCGTCTTCGTGAGTGTCGACAGGAGATCGAGACGAGGAGATAAATCCGAGGAGGAA
>NW_017890893.1:9320-24899 GCF_001540865.1 Ananas comosus
TGATTCGAAAGTCGCAACATCGAAAACGAGCTGGAAGCACGGAAGGCTCTCTGCTCCGATAGCATAGTAGCCTCACTATATATATTATATTATATTAATAATTATAAAAAGAGAGAGAAGAGAGAGAAACAGAGAGAGAGAGAGATGAGAAGACGAGAGAGAGAGAGAGAGAGAGGGAGGGAGGTCTATCGGGACCTCCCTCTCACTGTGACCCCGATAAAATGGCCAAAAGAGCCGCGATTTTTTTTTCGGCTCCGCGCCGACCCTGCGCGCCGCCGCGCCGCGCCGGCGCCGGCGCCTCGCGCCTTACCCCACCACCGAGCCCGCCCTAGGCGGCGCCCACCCATCGCCTGTGGCGCCAGTCGCCGAGCCCACCCCTGCGCCGGTGCCTGCGTCAACACCCCGCGCCGGCGCCGCCCGCCAGCCCCCGCGCCAGCGCCCGCTCCGCTCCCACCGCCACCTGCGCCCCTCCGCCCTCGGCTCGCACCCGCGTCCGACCCTCGCGCCCGCGCCCCGCGCCGCGCCAGCACCCGCTGTGGGGGCTCCCCCCGTGCCCCGCGCCTCTGGCCTCTTGCGACACGTGTGCAGTTATTGAAATAATATATAGTTATTATAAGATAGATGGAACAAAATGCAAGTTTGGAAAAGTTTATTACTACGAAAATAATAAAATATTTATTTATATATTTCTCACAATAAGCAAAATATTATTTCACGATATCAAATGCAAAATAAAATAATAACTAGCGAAGGAGGCCCGCTTTGTAGCGGATAAAAACTATAGGGGTAATTAATAAGTAAAAATAATATCAAATATTCTCTTGTGTTCATTCACTTGCCACAATTCGAAAGGTTCCTCACGATTTGGTAGCGGGGATGGAACTGATGACATCATTTTTTGGCGACGGTGATAGTGAAAATTACGACGATTCCTTTAGCTGCGGCGGAGCCGCGGAGGGGAGAGATGGTACGCCATTAGTGAAGAGGGAGGAGGGAGGCGACGGTGTATGAAAAAAAATGAGCAGAGAGAATTGATGATTAATTAGAAATAAAAATAATCTGGTGAAGAAAAGTTTGTTGGTAGGAAAGTTAATTAATTAAAAGTTTGACGAAGAAAGAGAAGATCAAGTGCTGATGAAGGTGAAGATAATTTGCCATTAAAGTTTAATATGATAACGTTAGATATATTAATTAAAAATTTAATTGAAAATACAGGGATTAACATAATTAATAGATTAATGGATAGTATTATTTGATTAGATTCAATGAATCTTTGTAAAAGTAATTTGGATAAATTCAATGAACCCTATGTGCTGTGGTTTAGTTAACGTAATTTTTCCTAATAAACCACTGGAAATTAGATATTATTGCCTGCACCAGGTGTATCAACATTTCATACACCGCACTTGAAGCTTTAGAATTAAAAGTCCTGGATAGATTACTTGGATACCCTCCAGAAGAGGTAATATCATCCTTGTCCCTTTTAAAGTTAAAATATTTTTAATACCTTTGTAAATACCAGGTATATTCTTCAATATCTAAAAATAAGCTTAAAATTTGATGAATTAATCCTAAAATTCTAATTTTAAATTTAGCAAACTTCTTATCTAGAAAAACTTTCTTAATTTTAACAAAATTGTTAAGAAAGAGGATAACATAGAAGTGATAGATCATATATTATTAAAAATAACAAAATCATGGTAAAAATATAAAATTAAAAATAATTTCAAAATTAAAAAATATTAAAATTAATATGCAATATTAAAACATTGGCCTATAAGAAAAATTAATTTCATTAATTTAACTAGCGTTTAGTTCTCTTTTGACCGAAATATATATTTATGATAGTAAATATCTATATATCTAATAGAATTTAAAAATTTTAGACATAAATTTCTCATAGCAATCATTCTTTTCCTCCATTAAGTAGAACTAATTGTTCTGAATTTTCATATTTCAAAATATTTAATAGAAAATTTGCATAAAAAATCCACTTATTTTGGACTTTTGGCAAAATCGGGCACTTTTTTATTTTGCAGATTCGGTCCGCTTTTTCAGCAAACTGACCAAAATACCTCATTACTTTTCTCTTTCCTCTTTCTCTCTCTTCTTCGTTTCTCTCGTTCTTTTTTTTTTTTTCTCGCCGGCAGAGCGGAGGCGGAAACGGTCCGTCTCACCTCTCACCCTCATGCTCTCGCCCTCGCCCCTTGCCTCGTCCATGCACCCCCCATCCTCCTCGCTCCGACCCCGCCAAGGCCGCGCCGATTTTTTTTTGGCTTTTTTCTTTTCTTTTCTTCTTCGACTCTTCTCCATCGTCTTCGACGACGACGCCTCTCGCCTTCCCTGCCTTCTCAATCTCTCCCTCTCCCTCATTTTCTGCCGTCTCCGACGACGATTTATCTTCGCCGGCCGACACGTCAACACCGTAAGGTCACTGCGCGCTACACCTAGGAGCGGGGGTCCTTTAGCGGCGTCGTCACCGGCGCCGGAGAATGTGACAAAAAAATTATAGAAAAACAGAGAAAAAAATAAAGATAAAAATTATATAAAAAGAAGGATGAAGATGAAATTGCCATTTTTAATTACAAAAAATTATAAGTTGCACATATTTAGATGTAAACTGCTGCTTTAAGATAAAAATTATACTCTTGAACGAAATTATACTAGTTTTTTATCTTAAACTGCATCCTTCTTAAGTTGATATTTATACGTTCCTCCTCTTGTTGCCTGTTTCTCTCTTGTTGCCTGTTTCTCCTCTGTTTACCAGAAAGGGTTAACAAGAGGAGAAACAGTGCAACAAGGACAGGAGAACCAGTTAATACTCTCTTAAAACGAGTGCCAGTTTTTCCTCTTATTGCATTGTTATCTCCTCTGTTGTGACTATTCTTCTATTGCTTCCATCAAAAAATGTCCAACAAAGGAGAAACAGTGACAACAAGAGAAGAAATAGTAGATATAATCTCTTTAAAACAGTAACAGTTTCTCATCTTATGTAATTTTGTTACACAAAAAATAGCTGCCAACAAGAGGAGAAACGTAATATATATCTCTGTAAAACAAGTGAGTTTCTCCTCTTGTTGGACGTGTTGTCTCTCTTGTACAACTATTTCTCCTCTGTATACAGAAATGGTGAATAAGAGGAAACGTATAAATATCTCTAAAGGGGTTCAGTTTAAAATAAAAAATAGTTAACAAGAGGAGAAATGTTGCAACAGAGGGAAACAGTGCAACTTTTTTGTTTAAAGAGTGTAACTTTCATCTAATGGATACAATTTACACTCTGAAAGAGTGTAATAAGAGAAAAACAGTGTAAAATATCCTCAAAGAGGTGTAATTTTTCGTTTAAAGAGTATAGTTTTACTCTTAAAACTGCTTTACATCCTTAAGTAGTGCAACTCATAAATTTTGTTTCAGTTACGATCGCAATTTCTGTTCACATTTTTTTTATATATTTTTTATCTTTATTTCTTTTCTGTCTTTTTCTATAATTTTTTTTGTCACCCTCTCTAAAACCAACAGCCACGTGCCGGCGACGCCGCGCTAAGGACCCCGCTCCGAGCCTGTAGCGCCGCAATGACTCCACGGGTGTCGACGTCGGCGAAGATGCATCGTCGTCGGATGCGGCAGAGAATGAGGAGAGGGAGAGATAAGAAGGGCGGGGAAGGACGAGAGAGGCGTCGTCGTCGGAGACGGTGGAGAAGAGTCGGAGAAGAAAAGAAAAGAAAAAGCAAAAAAAAAAAAAAATCGCACGCGGCTTGGCGGGTTGGAGGCGAGGAAGGTGGGGAGTGCTGCCGTGGACGGTGCAAGGCGAGGCGAGGCGAGAGAATGAGGTGAGAGGCGAGACGGACAGTTTCCGCCTCTGCTCTGCCGCGGAGAAAAAAAACAAAAAGAACAGAGAACGAAGAGGAGAGAGAAAGAGGAAAGAGAAAAAGTAAAAAGGGTATTTTGGTCAGTTTGCTTGAAAAGCGGACCAATCTGCCAAAACGAAAAAAGGTGGCGCAGGTTTTGCAAAAGCCAAAATAAGTGAATTTTTTATGCAAATTGGCCTTTTTTTTTTTTAATAAATTGGGCTTATAAATGACAGAGAATGGCATCTATGGAATTTGATCACCAAAAATGGCATACGGTCCATTGGGGAGTACGGATTACACCGGGTTCACGCAATATTCGCGCCCCTCCGTTGCCGCCCCTCAAATATCTCCGCAACAGTAACGGGAAAAAACGCACTGCGGAAGAAAAGAAACGAACACCGAAAATGGACTCCACAGTAAACCCACCAAATCACATCTTTCCCGATCCTGGGCCCCACTTTTTAAGACCTTCTCTTTGTGTTCCGTTTCCGAGTCTCATTTCGCGTCTATGTTCTATATACCCTCTTTCTCTCTCTCCTCGTTATATCCACTCGAACGTTCTCCTCTCTCTCTCTCTCTCTCATTATCTCTCTCTACACTCGTCGTCGTCGTCGTCTTCGTGGAGTGTCGACGAGGAGATCCGAGACGAGGAGATAAATCCGAGGAGGAAGAGGAGGAGGAGGAGGAGCTTCGATCGCGATAGCGAGAGGAGATTCGCCGAGGCGCGGGAGCGGAGCCCTTTGTTTACAAGAAGCCCCCTCCCCACCTCCTCCCCCCCACTGCTCCCTCTCCCTCCGTCGCTTTCGATCGCTTCGAAGTTTCCGCTCCGATCCCTCGCTAGGGTTTGGAGCGCGTGGTTTGATGCGGGGAGGAGGAGGAGGAGAGGGGGAGAAGGGGTGGATAAGATCGGGTGTTTCTCATTTCGATTGGTCTAGTTTTAGAGTCGTCGTCGTCGATTAGGGCTCTATTTCCCCCGCTTCGTTTGGTGTGACGAAGCCGTAGTCGCTTTCGATTTCGCTTTTTTGCTGTCGTTTTGAGTAACTTCGGGGTTTTAGGGTTCATGATTCCTGTTTCCGACGCTCGAAATTCGATATTTTGGATGGTTTTCTAGGGTTTCTTGATTCCTCGGTGAGATTTGTTGCTTCACAAATCTGTTCGAAGTTTGTCCTATGCCCTTCCAATTTCACCCAATTTCTGAAATTTAGCTTGAATTACCGATCATTGCTGTGTAAGAACGTAGATAGAATTCAGAACCCTAGAACCATGTGGGAGCGAGTGTGAGCCATGTCTGAGACCCCGCCCTGACTCAACGACGACGCCGCATTACTTCCCTCGACGCCGCGCAAGGACTGGTCGATCGGCGTCGCGAAGGTCGTCTCTTCCTAGCCGTGTTCATGGCGGGGTATCTCGCTCCCTCCATCAACGCCCACTTCGGCGCTTCTACACCTCCCAAGCCGACCTCTTCTTCCCGAGCCGTGTACTCCGACTGCGACGGGAACTGCTTGTCCTGAAGCACTTCATAAAGCCGTCACATTGATGCATTCATGACTGACGACGGGAGCTCTTCTGGAGGGCTTCGATGGTGCCGAGGGATGGCGGAGTACCGTTCCAGCGGTTCCGAAGGTGGCGTTCTTGTTCATGACCAGGGGAGCGCTTCCGTTCGCGCACTGTGGGATCGGTTCTTCAAAGGGCACGAAGGGTTTTCTCCGTTTATGTGATAGTTTGCCGGATTATCGGCTTAATGTGTCGAAGGAATCAGCTTTCCATGGCCGGCAGATCCCAGCGAGGTGACGGATCTTCTACTTTTATGTCTCGTCATGTATTCTTTAGCATTGATAATGTCTCTGAAATGGCCTGCTCGGGATGGCTTTTTGGCGAAGCTTCTCTACTTGGAGGACAGCATAATGGTCTTTGGCAAATAGGGACTTTTACTGCGGGCAGAAGTTTAAAATGAGGGCTGTTCGGGAGCCAGCGAAAGGAAGCGCCGTGTATTAAGTATTCTGTCTTTATCTCCGCACCCAGAAGTTGTTTGAAAGCAAATGAATTTTAGCGAAGAAGCTGTTAGAGCTTCCTTGAACTGGCCTCTAACCCAGACAACACCTTAGAACATAGAACTTAGCAGTGATTTCTAATAACCAGAGGGTTTCAATGGAGACAAGAAATTCCATGTTTTTTCCAGTTGTTGAGCTGGTCTGAGAAAATAAACAGTTAGCTCCAGTTATCGATAGACCATATCTCTGGGCATTTTCTCAGATGCTCGAATCACATCTGTGTTTAATCGACAAAAAAGGTTTGGATAGATAGGTGATTATAGAATTCCATCAACCCTATGTTTGATGAATTTGGCAATTCTTGATCATTAATAAAAAGTACACTTCTACGCTTCTGAGACATACAACAATTGTTCCTTGCATATGTGAAAAGAGTTGTAATTTTAACTTTTAATTATGTTTTTTATAACTTTATTAGATATGTTGTCAGAACCCTGAAAGGGTTTGTCCTATTAACAAATTTCATCCTTTGTAATAGGCATCAGTTATTGCTTCTGCTAGATTTGCATAAATAAACCTTAACTAATTCTAGGCCTACATTGAATTCCGCCAGATTGGGGCATTACAAGGCTATCGGTCAGTTTGGAAACTGTGAACACAACCTTTGAAATTCGAGGTGCCCGTTGCTAAAATTGTTGTTTTCTATGCAACTTCAAACGGAGATATCAATTACTATGGTGTTTTTTTTTTTCTTGCAGATAGTAGCACTGCTACCCGCCTTCAGTTTATTTCATTTAGAAAATAAACTTAGCTGCGGAAATGTCGAATCAACTAGGATATCGAACTTGAGGTCTTCGGCGTGCCAACCAGCCAAGCCTTGCCACTTGCTCTAGGGACGGTCGAATCTCCTTCTTGAGGAGGAGGAGGAGGAGCTTCGATCGCGATAGCGAGAGGAGATTCGCCGAGGCGCGGGGAGCGGAGCCCATCTTGTGTTACAAGAAGCCCCCTCCCCACCTCCTCCCCCCCACTGCTCCCTCTCCCTCCGTCGCTTTCGATCGCTTCGAAGTTTCCGCTCCGATCCCTCGCTAGGGTTTGGAGCGCGTGGTTTGATCGGGGGGGAGGAGGAGGAGGAGAGGGGGGAGAGGGGGTGGATAAGATCGGGTGGTTTCTCATTTCGATTGGTCTAGGTTGTAGAGTCGTCGTCGTCGATTAGGGCTCTCATTTCCCCCGCTTCGTTTGGTGTGATCGAAGCCGTAGTCGTTTTCGATTTCGTTTTTGCTGTCGTTTTGAGTAACTTCGGGGTTTTAGGGTTCATGATTCCTGTTCCGACGTCGAAATTCGATATTTGGATGGTTTTCTAGGGTTTCTGATTCCTCGGTGAGATTTGTCTTCCAAAATTGTTCGAAGTTTGTCCTATGCCCTTCCAATTTCCACCCAATTTCTGAAATTTAGCTTGAATTACCGATCATTGCTGTGTAAGAACGTAGAATTCAGAACCCTAGAACCATGTGGAGCGACGTGAAGCCGATTCTGAGACCCCGCCCTGACTCCAACGACGACGCCGATTACTTCCCCTCGACGCCGCGCAAGGACTGGTCGATCGGCGTCGCGAAGGTCGTCTCCTTCCTAGCCGTGTTCATGGCGGGGCTCATCCTCGGCTCCTCCATCAACGCCCACTTCGGCCGCTTCTACACCTCCCAAGCCGACCTCTTCTTCCCGAGAGCCGTGTACTCCGACTGCGACGGGAACTGCTTGTCCCTGAAGCACTTCATCAAGCCGTCACATTTGATGCATTCCATGACTGACGAGGAGCTCTTCTGGAGGGCTTCGATGGTGCCGAGGATGGCGGAGTACCCGTTCCAGCGGGTTCCGAAGGTGGCGTTCTTGTTCATGACCAGGGGAGCGCTTCCGTTCGCGCCACTGTGGGATCGGTTCTTCAAAGGGCACGAAGGGTTGTTCTCCGTTTATGTGCATAGTTTGCCGGATTATCGGCTTAATGTGTCGAAGGAATCAGCTTTCCATGGCCGGCAGATCCCCAGCGAGGTGACGGATCTTCTACTTTTGCTCGTTCATGTATTCTTTAGCATTATAATGTCTCTGAAATGGCTGCTCGGGATGGCGTTTGGCGAAGCTTCTCTACTTGAGAAGCATAATGGTTCTTTGGCAAATAGGACTTTTGACTGCGGCAGGAAGTTAAAATAAGCTTTCGAGCCCACGAAAGGAAGCTCCTTTTATAGTTTCTGTCTTTATCTTCCGCAGAAGTTGTTGAAAGCAAATGAATTTTAGCGAAGAAGCTGTTAGAGCTTCCTTGAACTGGCCCTCTACCCAGACAACACCTTAGAAATAGAACTTAGCAGTGATTTCTAATAACCAGAGGGTTTCAATGGAGACAGGAAATTCCCTGTTTTTCCAGTTGTGAGCTGGTCTGAGAAAATAAAAGTTGTCCATTATCGTAGACCATTCTCTGGCATTTTCTCATGCTCGAATCAATCTCGTGTTTAATGACAAAAAAAGGTTTGGATAAATGATATAGAATCCTCAACCTATGTTTGATAATGGCAATTTTGATCATTATAAAAAGAGATCCTTAGCTTCTGAGACTACAATATTGTTCCTTGCATATTTGAGAGTTGTAATTTTAACCTTATTAATTATGTTTTTTATAACTTTATTAGATATGTTTGTCAGAACCCTGAAAGGGTTTTGTCCTATTAACAAATTTCATCTCTTTGTAATAAGGCATCAGTTTTGCTTCTGCTAGATTTGCATAAATAAACTCTTAACTAATTCTAGCTACAATTAATTCCAGATTGGGTCCATTTTACAAGCTATCGGTAGTTTTGGAAACTGGAAAACAACTTTGAAATTGTGCCCGTTGCTAAAATTGTTTGTTTATTATGCAACCTATCAAACGATATATCATTACTTGTTTTTTTTTTTTGAGAGATAGGTAGCACGCTACCCGCTTCGTTTATTTCATTTAGAAATAAACTTAGCTGGAAATGTGAATCAACTAGGATTCGAACTTGGGTCTCGGGTGCCAACCACCAAGCCCTTTGCCACTTGCTCTAGGGACGGTCGGTATATATCATTACTTGTTACTTGAAGATTATGACTGTTAAAGTTATGTATCACAGACACCTCTATAAGTTCCCTGTGTCCGTGTCGGACTCATGTCCGATGTGGACATTCTTTGGACGCTCGTTCATTGCCGATCCATAACACATATAATTAAAAAAATTTATACATATTTTTATTTTAATTTTTTTATGTATATATAATGTAAGATGATAAAAATATATACATATTTTTATTTTACTTTTTTTATGTATATATAATGTAAGATGATAAAAATATATACATATTTTTATTTTACTTTTTTTATGTATATATAATGTAAGATGATAAATATTTTAACTTTTGATGAATGGATATATATTTTTTGGACAATATAAATAAATTATGTACAGTGGAGAATTTTTTTCTTAAAATATATGAACTATCAATGAAAATTTTATTAACTTTAATTCGTACGAAAAATATAATAATATTTTATCAAAATTAATTTTTTATATATAATAAATAGATATTATTGTATTAATAATATTATATTTTAATAGCGGTGTCCATGCCTTGTCCATATCCTAATTTTTTTGAAAACTGCCGAGTCGCCGTATCCGAGTCATGTCGTGTTTCATATTCCGTATCAGTATCTGTGACGTCTAACTCTGAAGAAACTTATCTCGAATCCGACTATTCCACATGGATATGTCCCGAAAAGAATTGCAGAAACTACTGTTCTAGCAGCAGCTACAACACTCGAATGCATATAAACATGTCCATACCTTTGCTACACCACTCCCTCTTATTCTCGGCTTATATCTGCTTGTGTCGATCTCTAGATCACTGACTGATAACCTTTCTTGTGATCTCTCTTGTGATCTGCCTCTCTAAATGTTACCAAGTTTGCAATTATCAGTGACTTTTCCTTTAATTTTGCCATGCGACTAACAACTTTTCATTGCAGGAAGTATCTTGGGGCTCCATCACACTAGTTGATGCCGAAAAGCGCTTATTAGCCAACGCACTGCTTGACTTCTCCAACGAGCGCTTTGTCCTCCTATCGGAAAGCTGCATCCCTGTATACAACTTCCCAACGGTATACGAATACCTAATAGGCTCTGCCTACAGCTTTGTCCACTCCTTCTTTGACGACTCCAAACAATGCAAAGGCCGCTACAACCGCCGCATGGCTCCTCTCATCAAGCTCTCCGAATGGCGAAAAGGTTCCCAGTGGTTCGAACTCAACCGCGAGCTGGCCACAAGTATCATAGCCGACCGCAAATATTATCCGCTCTTTCCAAAGTATTGCAGGCCCTCTTGCTATCCTGACGAGCACTATATTCCGACGTACTTGTATATGTTTCATGGAGGGTCGAATGCAAACAGGAGTGTCACGTGGGTCGACTGGTCGAGAGGTGGGCCCCACCCCGCGATGTACGGGGCGAAGGATATTACAGTGGAATTCATCCAGGCGATTAGGAATAATGGGACGAAATGTGAGTATAATTCTCAGCCGACTTCGGTTTGCTATCTCTTTGCCAGGAAGTTCGCTCCCGCTGCGCTCGAGCCATTACTCAACATCAGTTCGACGGTGATGGAATTTTAATCTTCTTTTTTTTTTTAATTCGAATCCTTTTGATACATTTGCGTCTCTCGCCCCTCGATACATGGAGATTAATAATGGTCATTTTTTCTGGATCATGGTGGGTGGAAGTTACCTCACTTCCTTTCAATTAGTTGCTAAACATTGAAGGCAGCAGCATGGTCAGTCTGCTGCACCTACTCTCTATATATTTTGGAATATTTCATACTAGTCCTCCACAGGTTGGTGCTTTTTTTTTAACCCTTTTTTCCCTCCCCTAAGGACTTTGTTTAGATTACTAATTTTGTGAATACCACCTCATCATTCATTGGATTATTGTTATTTAGAAATGTCAGATGATAGATACCCAAAATATCAGTGTTGAATGCTTTTGCTTAAAAGTTTGGGATTGGTTATTGGTTTATTGATAGACTAATACTGAAGTCTATAGTTTTATTTTTTATTTTTTTTTTTCTCGGGGGGTAAAAATGTAAAGAACTTACATGAACTATGAGTCATTTTGATTCAACTATCCAACTTTTCACTGGCCGTTTCTAGAGCAAGTGACAAAAAATTTGGTGGTTGGTACTCGAGATCCTAAGTTTGAATTCTAGTTGATTCACATTTTCAGCTAAGTTTATTTCTAAATGAAATAAACAAAGCGGGTAGCGTGCCACCTATCTCTCTCAAAAAAAAAAAAAAAAAATCTAACTTTTCAAATTTTTGATTTTATTATCGAGTTTTCAATTTGATGGATTTGAGTTCAACCAATGACATTTTGACTTCAGAAGTTAAATGCATCATTTATTTTTATATATTTAGTTAGTATATTTTTTGCAATTCTTATAACTATAAACTCATTAAAATAAATATTTAGTTTAAATTTTGTAGTCAAAGTATCGTTGATTGATTCAAATCAAATAAATTAAAAAGGTTAGACAGTAAAATCAAAATTTTGAAAATTAGAGTAGTCAAATCAAAATAGTTTATAGTTCACGTGACTTATGTACATTTTTACTTTACTATTGTTATTTTTATTATTTTGAAATCAATCCATCTAATAGGTGTTCTGAGTCATCTGAGCTCTTGACTTTATTATGGGTTTTATTTGGAGCACTTTTTCCCACCACCAAACAGGTTTACCAAAATATGTTGAATTTGCTTTAGAAATGCCAATATTTGTTCAAACAGCTGTCCAGTGGCTGTAGTCTTGTAAAGCAACAGGTTTACTTGATCGAAGATTTCGTTTTTCTTATTGAGAATAAGAAGTATGTTGGTGGTTGGTTCTTTTCTACTGTGGATAACCTGTTCCAGAGGATGGGACAAAACTGGCACTGTAAACTTTTAATTGAACTGAAGTAACTCAAGTTGATTAATCAACTGGAATTGAGTACTCTCAAATATATTGATTTGTAAAATAACTAAATTATTATGTGTTTAGCGCGCAAGTGATCTGGGTTTAGGAATGACTTCTCAAATTAGAAACCAAATATGGCTGAAACCTCTAAGGGCGCGATTGGTTCGAATTATATAATTTTATAGAGTATTTCAATATATCCAGTTATTTTGAATTTCTAAATAAGATTACTACCGATATTGTATTAGCGCGTTTAGTTTAGTGCAATAATGTAATGTTGGATTACAGTGTTCATAGTATTACCATGTTTGATTCAGTCTATAAAATTCAATAATTTTGACATTAAAGTACAGTCCATTTCAAAATTGCCCTTAAAGTTAATTTTAGTAAAGATCTTAGGGGCTGTTTGGTTTGACGTAAAACTGCGAAAAAAAAATTTCGGTGGAAAAAAATTTTTCGTGGAAAAAATATTTTACGTGGTGTAGTGTTTGGTTTGTAGGAAAAGAAAAGTAGTTTTCGATGATGGTTGTTTGGTTGAAAAATAAGAAAAAGTAGATAAAAACCTATATAATATATTTTTTATTATATATATTATTATTGTATAATAATTAATATACTATATATATTATTATTATAATTTTTACATATAAATTAAATATATTTAAAATTATAATAAATATATTACATAATAGTATATTATATTTAGTACTATAAAATAAATAATTATATTTATAAATATAATATTATATAATAATATATTTATATAAAAAATAATATATATATATATATATATATATAAAACACATAATGAATGAGGGAGAGAGTCCACAGGTCACGTGGACTCTCCCTCACGTGGTCCACGAGGTGAAGTTCACCTCGTGGACCGCGTGCTCCAACAGCAAGCTTTTCGTGCGCCGCGATTTTTTCACAGCAAGCTTTTCGTTTTCCGCTTCTTCGAGCGGAAAACGAAAACCCTTCGTTTTCCCAAAATATGTAAAACAAGTTTTCTGGAAAAAAATTTTACAGACAACCAAACAGCAGAAAATTTTTTTTCAACCGAAAAAATTTTTTCGGAGCCATTTTCCGACGATCCAAACACACCCTTAGCGAAAAGATGTTAAGGAAGATACCGTAGTTGCCTGTCTGGTCCTGCTCCTTCAACTTTCAGCTGAAGCCATCTCAAGTAGAGTTTCTGACAAATAAAATTTTTTAAATCTGTTACTTCTGGAAAGCAAGAATAAGAATATTCCAAGGTTTGGTACAATTTCTTTAATTTTTCTAAATATGAATATTACGAAATTAGATATGCGGGCAAATGACTATTCTATTCTCGCCCTAGTTGATTAGCTTTACAATGCACCCTGACCAGAAGAAGGATGAAAACTAAAAAATAAATTTCTGTTGTGTTGTCAGATAAAAATCTTCGATGTATACCACTAAACATAAATTTCTGTTAAACAGAGTTTTTTTTTAAAAAAAAAAAAGACAAAAAATACGCAGCTACAAAGCTTCTTCCACCAGCACAAAGCGCTACATCCTACAATGAGCTCCTCTTTGCATAAGAGTTTTGTTTTGTTTTTTGTTTTTTTTGACAAAACGACCCAAACAGCATTTCAAATCTCGCCAAAATTTGCAGCTGTTAGATAGAAACTACAATCCAGCAATCAACCACCAAATTACTAAGAAGAAACAAATTCGGAAAAGGATAGTTTCCTTCCAGTTGAAGACACAATATGAAATCACACTACACAACGATTTGACAAGCAAGTGGTTATAGTTTTTACACCAGCATTGAATTCTCAGCCTAAAACAAGAACCAGATTACAAACCAGAATCTGAGAGAGGAGATAAATCTCCATACACAACTACTACTAAAAGCTGACAAAGCCAACTAGTCTCCACCAATTTATTCTAAATTATTCGATGTATTAACTTCTTACCACAACATTACTAACACGCTAGAACAATGCACGGTGCAACGGTATTGATTCATTGCCAAGATTAGGGCATGACACTTACTTGTCTACTCCCTTCCAGCTCCTTTGCTTTGGTGCGGCGAAAATCATGAGATGGCCGGCCTTTCCTCTTCAACATATTTACATACTAATTCACTAGTAGAGAACTATCAACAACTTAATATTTCTTCATGATGCATAAATGAAATATGATAATATGTAGAACAGAAGAAGTGAGCTGACACAGGAGTACTATAATTGCATTCTAGTAGCAATACACCCACTTCTGCATATGCTAAAATAATTAGAGCATCTCAGGTTATACAAAGCGCCCAGTTGAGATCACTAAATAATTTACTATAGAATACATGAGAATCTTAATGCCCAGTTGGTGAGAAAAAGAAACAAAGTGAGACAAATAAAAGATATCCACTTGTTACAAGCATTTTAGTTTGCATTTTTCAGCTTCTTGTATCTCTTTTTCACTTCAAAATTGTTCCATCAATGTGCCTTTCTATCCCCTATATTATTTCATGCATGTACATGTACTCTTGAGTATAGACAAACAAATACATATACAAATTTAGAGCTAAGCCTGATCTAGTCAAGCTAGCTTCAGGCTTGGCTTTTGAGTAGACCTCAATTTCTGATTGCTCAAAGCTTTCTTTCCACCAAACTATGAAAAGATATGTAGCTCCTTTCAGTTTTTCCCATTCCTAGCAGACTCAAATCTGCGACCCTGATCAATTTCTGTTTAATGGCATCTTATTTTTTTCCTAGCTCCTGTAGCATCATAAAGAGAAAAGACTACAGAATCCAAGAAAAGTGTCTGTATTAAAAGAACTAATGTTTAACATCAAATAACATAACTGCCAACTGCCATACTTGGCAAAGACAAAATGACAGCAGAATTAACTCAGCATTAATATGCTCAAAAGAACCGCTAGAAGCATAGCATGACATTAGGTTTCACATAAATAGATATGGGCAAGAATAACATCGACACAAAGAGCAACATAATAATGCAAGAGGAAAAGTTCCATGACATCTGAATCAAAACTTCCACAAAATAAGCACACGGGATACTTAAAACTTACATTTCCAGGGCAACAAAAAGAAGTTCTCAATTCTTGTGCAAACCAAAAGATATCACCTTAATCTACAAACTTTTTTGGTGCGCTTGCACATGCCTGTGAAGGTATGCGTGAAAGAGAGAGTGCACACAAAAAGCATAGAAAAGCAGGTGTTATATGTCATCATAGGAAATAAGCGTTCAAATGACAACAAAGCATGCCAAGCACACTAGATAGAAGAGAAAACAAGTTCTATAGACTATACTTTATGATCATTAATTAAGTTATGCTCCACTTTTTCATTACCTGGAGATAACTAAATATAAAGTACTAATCTACACCTTACTACGACTGACAAACAAACTCTCAGTCCTTGCACCATCAATCAGGATAGAATAAATACTGCAATAGATCCATTCTACATGGGGTTTAAAACAAAATCCTTTATGAGTCGCTATCCTCTTCTTTTTCTTTCCACGACAACAAGTTTATGTCAAATAAATATTTCTAGCTTAGAAATGTCTAGCTCAGATCGCTACCTGTCGGTCTTGGGATGCATCAAACTCTTGCTGGCCTTGAGGAGCATCGAACCCTGGCTTGCCTGGTGGAGCACCAAACTCATGTACGCCTTGAGGAGAACCAAACCCTGGTTGGTTTTGAGGAGCACCAAACCCTGGTTGAGCTTGAGTAGCACCAAAATCTGGTTG
>NW_017890893.1:26726-30789 GCF_001540865.1 Ananas comosus
ACATGGCGGTGGCAGTGGAGGATTTAGGGTTAGGGTTAGGGTTTGGAGTGGGGACGAGGGATCGAGAGGGAACGAAAAACCCTAGCAGGGAAAGTCCATGGGGGAGAGTGGAGACGATAATATATGGAGGCGTGTTGCTAAAGCCCAATTAACCCTTTTGGTGAGTCAAAGGCCCAAAGCTAAAGCCCATACATTTTTTCTTTTTTAAAACAATAAAACTTTATTGGGCTTAAAATATATATAGAAGCAACAAAAAAAGCAAAAAAATAATAATAATAATATTTTCTGAAGTTCAAAATTAAAAGTCTAGTTGTTGAGTTGTTTTACATTTTTAGCTAATTTTTTTTAAAAAAAATAAAATCGATAGCATCTTTAAAAATTTAGTTTTACTGTATGTTCTTTTACATTTTTTTAATTTAATTTTTGAAAAATTATTTTCGACGTTGAGAGTATTGATACATCTGTGCACGGAACTTTTTTTGTTCATCATTAATGCATTGTTTTTATTTTTTTATTTGCAACCATTTAACTTTTTAATATAAAAACTTGAAACTAATTAAGCCACAATCAAATTGATGGAAACACAGGTGAAGGCATGGTGTAGAAATGTGTAGACATAAATCATATGGTAAGATCAAAATTTTTGAAGATTGAGTAGTTATTTCAAACGATCTAAAATTCAGGTTTGTTTCATATGTTTTCACCTGGTTTGTTTCATATGTTTTCACCATTTTATTTTTACTTATTTTAGTTTATTTATTTATTAAAAAAAAAGGTTAATTTCATACAGATTCCTATAAATATAGTGAATTACAAATATATTCCTGCAAAATTCAAATTTCACATATTATCCCTATAAAGTCTTAGGGCGTGTTTGGTTCCAAGTCGGAATCGGAATCGGAATCGGAATCGTAATCAAAATAAGCTGGAATCGGAATCGGAATGACTCATTACCTATAATTCTGTTTGGTTCATCACCTGAATTGGAATCAGAATAAATTATTCCTATTGTCTATATGAAAAACGTAATCAAATTAATATACTAACATTATCTTTATAATATATTAATGTAAATTCAAATTAAAAATTAAATATTAAAAGTTTACATCAAAATTTTGAAATAATGTCCAAATTTTAAATCTATTGTTTAAAAAAAATTAAACTTTGAAGTTGAGTGGATAATTCAAAATGTGAAACTAAATTTTGATTTATTCAAATTCAAACTAAAATTACAATTTAAATTTTAATTTGAATTCATAAATTTAATTTAAATTTGAAATAAAATTTGAATAAAACTTTATATAAATTAAAATTTAATTTAAATTCAAATTCATAAGTTAGATTCGAAATACTTGATTAAATTTTAATTTTTTAATTTAAGTTTAAATTAAAATTTAAAATTATATATTTAATTTTAAAATTTTAACTCATATTTTAATTAAAAAAGTTGAAAAAATAAATTTAATCCGAATAAATATCCATTCTGTCCGGATTCAACTTTCAATCCGACTTCTTAGGCCGGATTGAAAAAAGAGGTTATTGGGAGATTCACGTTCCACTCGGGAATCGGAATCAGAATAGGACTCCCGCGTACCAAACACCTACAAACGGATTCGCCCATTCCGATTCCGATTCCACGGTGTAAAAGAAGCGAACCAAACACGCCCTTAATGTTTTCAAATATAGTCCTGTTATTTTAACCCTAGTTAGTTAATGAGCGAACCAAACACGTCCTTAATGTTTTCAAATATAGTCCTGTTATTTTAACCCTAGTTAGTTAATGAGCGAACCAAACACGTCCTTAATGTTTTCAAATATAGTCCTGTTATTTTAACCCTAGTTAGTTAATGAGATGAATTGATCTTTTTATCCTTATTTAATTAAGTATTGTGACTTTTGGAAGGACATATTTGTGATGGCAAAAAAGTCATTTCACGTATAAAATAAACAGTGCTTTAACGGTAACAAATCGGAGGAATATATTTGAAAATACTATGACTTTTGTAGGGTAATATATGAAAGTTGAAACTTGTGGAGATATATTTGCAATTTGCTATATTTGTAGGGACCTGTATGAAATTAACCCTTAAAAAAAAAACATGGCCAATTTGCATAAAAATTCATAAATTTTGAGCTTTTGCAAAACTGGGCCGCCTTTTTCGATTTTACAGATTCAGTCCGAATTTTCAGCAAACTGACAAAAATATCCTTATTACTTTTTCTCTCTCATCCTTTCTCTCTCCTTTTTTTTTTCTCTAGTTAATTTTTTTTTTCTCTCGCCGAAAAAGGCAATAGAGGCACAAGCGGAGGCGGAAACGGCCCGTCTCGTCTCTCACCCTCATGCCCTCGCCCTTGCACGCGCCCGTACCCTAGCCCGCGCCCGTGCCTGCGCACCCCCCACCTTCCTCACCTCCGACTTTGCTGAGACCGCATCCCTACCTTCCTCACCTCCGACTTTGCTGAGACCGTATCGCATCTCTTTTTTTTTTCCCTCTCCGCCATTCCTTCACCGTCTCCAACAACAATGCGTTTCTTGCCCTCTCTCGCCTTTCCCCGCCCTTCTCGTCCTCTCCCTTTCCCTCCTCCTTCCCCGTCTCCAACGACGACGCATATTCACCGACGCCGTGGAGGTCGCTGCGACACCGCAGCATCGGAGCGAGGGATCCTTAGCGGTATCGTCGCTGGCGCCGCGGTCGCAGGCAGAGAGGGATGATTAAAAAAAAAAAAAAAAGAAGAAGAAAAAATAAAGACAAAGAATTATAGGAAAAAAAAAAGATGAAGATGAAATTACGCCGTTAAAATAAAATTGCACTATTTTAAAAGAACGTTGTGCTATTACGGATATAAGTTGCATTATTTAAGATGTAAATTGCATCCTTTAAGATGAAAATTATACTCTTTAAAAAAAAAAAATTACTTTTTGAAAGATATTTATACTATTTATCCTCTTATACAGTAATCCTGGCAGGATTACCTGTAATCCTGGCAGGATTACCTGTAATCCTGCTAGGATAACTCAAACCAAATGCACTGATTCGAGTTATCCTGGCAGGATTACAGGCAATCCTGCCAGGATAACTGTGTTTGGTTAATCCACTATGTAATCTAGTCGTTAATGTAGCATTACAAATCGAGCAGAATTACATCGAAAATATTAACAGAAGGGGGGTCGTGTATATTGCATTACTGAAATCCGTTAATACTACATATTATATAAAATGACAATTTTATCCTCCAACAACTCCAAACCCAATTAACAGCATTGTTTTCATCTCTCTCTCACGCCCTCCCCGCTCTCTCTCGCACACCGCTCTCTCTTGCTCTCTCTCTCTCGCGCGCGCACGCACACCTATCATCTTCTATTGTATCGTCCTCCCACATCACGATCTCCTTCCCTCCATTTGCCATTTCCGCATACATTTTTAATCACTTCTTCATTATGTATAATGATATTATATAAATTGCATTACTTAAGATGTAAATTACTTTTTTTAAGATGAAAATTACACTCTTTAAATAAAAATTATACTCTTTGAGAGATATTTATACTATTTATCCTCTTATTGTACTTTTTGAGAAGTAAACTGCATCTTTATTGGACAAAATTATCTATTTTTTTTTTAAAAAACCAAAAATTCAGATCATCTATCCCTCTCAATCTATCCCTCTCAAATTGGAGAGGCAATCCACCGTCCAACAGGTCAATCTCTACCGTCCATTCATGTACGGCCGTGATTCTCTCTGATGCTGGATCACGTGCCCCACGCGCCGCCGTGCTCTGCTCGTCCTAACCGTTACTCTGCGTGAGCAATTTTAACTTTTCCACAGGTGTTATCTGCAAAAAACCACCCCGAAGTTTCCAAAAATCCCAAACGTGAGACTATCTCATCCGCCGTTCATCACTCGATCTGCACGAATTTCAAAGCTAAATGAACGGTGGATGTGGTCTCACGTTGGGGACTACCCCACCAATTTCTTTTTCCGAATTTTTTACCCTTCCCCCCTCTTTATTCTCCCAAAAATTTCCTCATTTATTTATTCATTATATTATTATTATTATTAT
>NW_017890894.1:0-26272 GCF_001540865.1 Ananas comosus
AACAACAGAAAGTAAAATTCTCAGTAACTTTGCTTAACAAGATGATACCCCATAAATGATCATTCAATCACCTTTCTTACTTCTTTTTCGCTTTATTCTTCACCATGCTTAACAATTAAGCACGAATGAAAACAGAAGAAAGTACACACAGTACTTTTGTGTTAAGACAGCGAAACAAGCATAAGGCAGAAAGAGAATAGCAAAGTAGACGCTAAAAGAAAACAATCAAAGTAGGAGTATCATTCACAAGAAGACATTTCACAGAAGAAATATGGAGATGATTTCATGAATTAATAAGGTTACAGCTGCTTTCTCAAAGCACAAAACTTTTCCGCCCTTTGCACCTTGTAAGAAATGATAACTTTTAAATGTTACTTTCTAGCATTTAGCAAGGATATTATGAAGGACAATCCTCCTTCCCATGTTGGCTTTGAAACAAGTAAAATAGCCTGCTTCAAGGCCACTGAAAGAAGATGTTGTCATAGGAAAATCAATCAGAAATCTGATAGGACTCTTCCCAATAACCCTATAGCTATGCAATCTCTAAGTTGCGAGATCACAGAGCCAAAATACGTAAAGGGGGAGACATTTCTTTTATATTAGAAATGCTACATGCCAGGTGAACTTTTTCATGTAGGCCTATTCCCAAATAAGCTAGGCTTGCTTGTGCACCAGCTTTCGGCTTTATCAAGATTTACCATTCAAAGATCTTGTAATTAGTCTAATAAATGATATCAACAGTAGTGGGGCCAGCTGACAGCAAAACAGTAAAGGATACTTCACATAAAGCTATTCCAAAATACCTCTCTGATATATCAAAATTTCTCAAAACGATGTAATCTACGTTGTTCTTATTATCTATGAGAAGTGAACTATTGAAACTTGATTAAAATTTTTTAAGTAGAATTTGAAAATACTGAAATTTACCAAAACAAATGAAACTAGAACTAGACAAGCCATATTGCAATACAAAACTGAACCAATCAGTTTGAACCTTGGGAGTGAGACTTTAAGCATCATCTTCCATGCCACAAATGTACTCTGAAATTCGAAGAATATTACTCTTTCTTTCCACACTAGCCTCTGAAATAGAATCATTGAAAAGTCTACCTTTCAGGCAACGTGAGACTTGTTATTGAATAATTTTGAAGGGAAATCAATAAAAGTGTGCCCATATTTCGAGTTACATGAATACTTAAGTTCAAAGAAGTATACACTGAAGATGGTACTCTTATTTTTGATGGAAGTGCGAGCCTCTTCATGGCATTATTTTGTTTGTATAAGTAGTTAATCAACAACCTATCTTTGTTAAGCAAAGCATTTATGAATGCCTTATAACCGCTTATAGCTTCTGCACGTATAGTTTACTTAAAGAAAATTTTTTAGTCAAGGACCTTATATTTTAAGTGGAGTATGCACCAAACTACCTAATAGTGGAAACCACTTGCCGCAGGTTCCTTACAATCCTACAACATTGCTAGCACAAAATTTTGACACAAGCAACTAGCCTTACTACTTTGCTTGTCAAAGCATTTTTAAAAAAAATCAATTTACCTAGTAGACTCCAATCCTGATTAATGTATAGAAATCAATAGGAAGTAATAAAGTCTCTATTTCAAATAATGCTAACGAGTATTACTCACTTCACATTCAAAAGTCGTAAAAATAAGCAAATACGAAAAGGAGCAAATCGGACGTGATAATCACGCTCCAATCTAAGCAATTTTGGTGTCTTTCAAGTACTATTTCACATACATCAAAGTCAAAATAGGATCTAGTAACATACTTTACACGCCCAAGGCATCACAGGAAACACATTCTGAATAGGTAATTCATGTCTGATCCAAGGACTCCTTATTCAACCCTAATCAGATCGATCCATAACAGATCAAAGCAACATTCGCTAAATCCAACTCCGATTCACCGAGTCGAACAACCAAAACAGCACGATCGATCACCACATCTCACACGGAATCGATTCCCAACACACAAATCAAATCCAAATTCGCAAAATCCCATACCTGCAACGGGGGAGAACTCAACTGCTGCGGCTCCTTGTGCTCCTGGTTGGTGGAAGGAGCCGTCCCCTTCTCGGTGGAAACGGAGGAAGCGGAAGAAGCCATGGGAGAAGCTCTAATGGAGAGGGAGGGGTTAGGGCGAGGGAGAGCGCGTCGGAGGATAGAGAAGGGCCTCAGCCGCATCTCATGGTGGAGGGAGGAGGCGGGGTAGAGGAGCATCGGGCGGGGTTCCCACCGCCGCCGCCGCCTCTTTTATAAGCGGAGCGAGGAGGGGATGGGAATCCTCCTTTAGAGAGACGACCCCGCCGCCGCCGCCGCCGCCGCAAAGGAACGGTGATTGTGTTTTGCGCGTGCCACGTCCCGAATGCGTAGGAAGAGGTTCGGGTTCAGTGAACTTGGACTAGAATTTGGACCGAATGGGGTGCATGTGAGTAGGGTGCCAACGAGCCAAATACGAGCGGAACGAGGCTGGCTCTTGTTCCAACACAAGCTGGCTAAAACATGCAGCCCAAAAATTCTTCACGTTTTCAGTTTATTTATTAACAATCCGAACATGAACTAATTCACAAGTTAAAAAAAATAAAAAATATATATATACATATAAGGCCAATTTGCATAAAAAATTCACTAATTTTGGGCTTTTGCAAAACCGGGCCACATTTTTCGTTTTTACAGATTCGGTCCGCTTTTTCAAAAAGATGACCAAACTACCCCCATTTCAAAATGCATAAGAAGTACATTCATTAATTATCTTGAAAAATACAGCTGACAAGTCATTATTACAGTTACCTTTTTCTTGGAAAATGAAATTCTCATTAATATACAAATAAAAAACTTCAAATAATAAAAGTAAAAAAGAAAGAATGGAATACACCTTAAATAGTGCAATATAATTCCAAATTATGCAATATTTCTTCCAAATAGTGTAATATTTGTATAAACAGTGCAATGTTTGCACAATTTATATAATGTTACATAATTTTTTATACTAAATTACGAATAATATAATATACTACGGGCAAATAATATAACGTATTACAATATACTATAAAAATCATATATTATATGTATAAACGGTGAATATTTTACACTATTTGTACAAATATTTACACTATTTGCATAGATGTTACACTATTATGAGATAATGTTGCACCATTTAGATGTTATGTTGCACTCTTTCTTTTTAAAAATTAAAGTGCATTGTATATTAAATAAAGTGTTAAATTTCTTGGAAATGACAACTGCTAAGTCATAATTACATGTACCTTTCTCGAGAGACGAGAATCCTCATTTAATTAAGATAAAATAACAAATAAAATATCATTAATACAATGAAAGAGTGCAACATACTCTTAAAGAGTGCAAGATAGTCTCAAATAGTGCAACATTCCCTTCCAAATAGTGCAATATTTATGTAAATAGTGTAATATATGTATCGTTAATACACATATTGCATAATTTTTATACAAAGTTACGAATAATATAATATATTACGTGAAAATAATATGAAAATAATATAACATATTAAATATACTATAAAAATCATGCATTATATGTATAAACGGTGAATATTTTGCACTATTTGTACAAATATTTACACCATTTGTATAGATGTTGCACTATTATTAGATAATGTTGCACCATTTAGATGTTATGTTGCACTCTTTCTTTTTAAAAATTAAAGTATATTGTATATTAAATAAAGTGTTAAATTTCTTGAAAATGACAGCTAGGTCATAATTATATATATTTTTCTCGAAAAACGAGAATCCTCATTTAATTAAGATAAAATAAAAAATAAATTATCATTAATATAATGAAAGATTGCAACATTGGAATGAAATAGTGCAACATTCTCTCTAATGTTGCACCATTTAAGAGGATGTTGCACTATTTGAGAGAATGTTGCACTTTTTCATCTCATTAACAATACTTTACTTTTTGTATTTTGTCTTAAATGAGCATTCTCGTCTCTCGAGAAAGGTACATGCAATTATGACTTAGCAGTTGTCATTTTCAAGAAATTGCACTCTTTATTTAATAGATAAATACTTTAATTTTTAAAAAGAGAGAGTACAACATACCATCTAAATGGTGCAATATTTTGTTATAATAGTGCAATATATATACAAATGGTGTAAATATTTATACAAATATTGCAAAATATACACCGTTTATAATATAATGTATGATTTTTATAGTATTTTGTGATATGTTATATTATTTTTGTGTTATTTTCACATAATATATTATATTATTCGTAATTTTGTATAAAAAATCATTCAATATGTGTATTAACGATGCATATATTGCACTATTTACATAAATATTGCACTATTTGGAAGAGAATGTTGCACTATTTAAGACTATGTTACACTCTTTAAGAGGATATTGCACTCTTTCATTGTATTAATGATACTTTATTTTTTATTTTATCTTAATTAAATGAGGATCTCGTCTCTCGAGAAAGGTACATGTAATTATGACTTAGCAGTTGTCATTTTCAAGAAATTTAACACTTTATTTAATATACAATGCACTTTAATTTTTAAAAAGAAAGAGTGCAACATAACATCTAAATGGTGCAACATTATCTCATAATAGTGCAACATCTATAAAGAGAGAATCAGGGCAGTAATTGGAACTAATTTTAGGCCCTATTAATAAAAATAGCCAACACATTGATCTATCTCACGTGTTTAATGAACTGGTCATTTATAAGTTTAATTTTGAATATGCTAACAAGATATATTGAAGGAATGTTCTCTTCAATCAGATGCAAAATTTGAATTAAAACAATAATTTTAAGAATTATTTCTTCTCATAAGTATGCAAGAATATGATACATACAAAAAAAAAAAAAAAAAACATCCGCAACAATTTTTTTTTACTTTAATTTTGATAAAAACGAAAAACTATGGAATACCTCTAACGACCTTTTCTTTGATTGACACTCTCTTAATTTTGCTTACTTTTATTTAAATTACTTTAGTTCTTTGTTCCTATTTGATCGTTAATGTCTTGCCGATAATCTGTGATCTTAAAAATAATATTAAGTATTACTTCATAAAACAAAAAAAAAAAGATAAAATCACTAGCTTATTTAAGAAAATTTTTCAATTGCATGACGAATAGGCTAAATCAAAAAACAAATTTAAATTTGAGACGATGGTGCGATACATAAATGTCTAATTAATTCGTAGATTATCCCATCCAATAGATTTTTTTTAGCTTCTGTTCCCGGGATTTGAAATAAAATGCTGTTATAACCTTGCTATCAATAATTAACAAAATAATAGCGTTTTTGTTTAAAAAAAAAATCTGTTTCTCGAAGAACTATATTGATGTTGAAGTTATTCGAGAAACTATAATTGATTGATGAACTAACACAAAATCTGACAATGTAACATGTTTGATTGGGGAAAATAAATTGTAACTATAGCCCGCTCATTTGGTGGTTTTTTTTTTTTTGAGAGATACGGTAGACGCTACCGTGTTTCGTATATTTCATTTAGAACATAATCTTAATTGACTAAATCAAACGGATTCGAGATTTGGAACTCGGGCACCAACGACCAAAAGTCCTTTGCCAACTTACACTAAGGAACGGTCGGGTCCCCTCAATTTTGTGTTACCCAAAGAATAAACCAGAATCTACTTTAATCACATAATAATTCAAGCTAGAGCAATTTGTTTTTTTCCTCTTTCTCTATAAATTACTTTTAAAAGCTAGAAATATGGATATAATCTAAATTTGGAATTGAAATGTCGGTACCATGTACCAAACCATAAGCTGTTAGCCATCTGTGTAAAGTAGCATACAGTTAATCCAAATATTTTACTTTTTAAAATTTTTACATACATACACTTAGTTCCTAACAATTTATAAAAAATATATCTAAATGTATTGAAATAATTGTAATTAAACCACGATTGGAAGTAATCAAAAATGAATCCGTTTACAGGTCAGTAGAGCAAAAATAATCATTTTTATAAAAAAATAAAAAAAAAATTTAATGTTAAGGACTAGAGTATAAATTCATTGAGAAATAAACAAAAACTATCCATCATTTTTCCCTGCCCTAAACAAAGCCAGATATAATGCAGATTTAATAAATGGGAATAAGGCAACTCTGTTTCCAATTCTTTTTAATAACAGTTGTCTCAATGAATGCATCTACTGTACTCCTCCAGTGATAAATGACCTTTCCTTTCTCCTCACAGTGTGAAGCTTGTACATTTTTTCCAATCCTCCATAATAATTTCTCCAATCATACAACTTTTTGTAGCGCCGCACCACAGCAGTGGCGTGCATGGTGCAAACCTTGTTCAGCGTCCCCTGCTAATGGCATAATCCGCCGTCAGTACTGCCGTGTCCAGGAACAGTGAATCTTTACTCGGAATCGGGCGGGATTCGCTCTTTCACTTTGTCGAAGATGTACTGCCCGTCTTTCCGGCGAAACCGCTCTCGTCGCGAGCTGCCAGTTCCTGTAGAATTCGACGGTCTTCGCGCAAGGACTCATGTAAGAAACCCCCGCCGTTGGGGAGGTTCCTCATACTAACTTCGTCGCCGAAGAGAAGTCGCTGGATATCGCTATGTGCGAAGTGACTCGCGGAGCGTCGTAACGGATCTGCGGAACAACACATGATGTCTCACGATCCTGGGTATAAAGGAATCATATATTATTGTTAGCTAGGTGTAACTTATATTAAAGAGAAACGTACTTAAATCCATTACATATCTTTAATGTTATACGCCATAGTCATTAGCAACTGACATAATTATCATATTATCTCATTCAAAATTAAGTCAAGTTTACTTTATTAGTCCTTTTAGCTTCATTTGATGGCATTTCTCATATATGTCACGCAATCTCCTTTTAAGTATTTTGTCATAGCAATAGATTTAATTAAATGGCCCACCACTATATTGGCAGCTACGAAGAAATGCCCCCCTTATTTCAATAAATGGTTACATGTTTGGTGGAACCACTAACCATGTGGTCAAAATAATATATTTAGCCAAAAAATAAATGTATCAAAGACTACTTATCCTTTTAGTGATCGACATATGCATTTGATGGACTGCCTTGATGTGTGTGACACATAACATTCCCAAAATTATAAGCAATTAAAAATCCACAATTAACACACATAATAATTTCTATGAAAATATTGCGCTCACCCGTGAAAAGAAAATGTATCTGAAGCTCCAAAATAACTTGTTGAAACTTATTCATGTTCCAACATCCATCTCAGCATAATCTCTTCAGGTCAGTGTAACCTTCTCACGTTAATAATTACCCCCATCTTGTGTAGTAGCCTAAGTGAGAGTGCACTAATTTGCACCTTCGAAGCGCCTTTTGATCGACGCGCCGACGATAATAGTGGTCGCAGAGATGTTGCTATATGTTCGCCTGATGCCGAAAGCTCTCGAGAAATGAGGTCGACGGAGCGAATTTGCAGTCGCCCATAGCTTTCATTTACTTTCGGTATAGTATGACTGTGTTAGTCATCAGTGCCACCCAACACTTTCAAAAAGAGAGCTAATCTTTAGTTTGTGGCATCTGTTTGCAACAAATGAATTAATTTTAGAACAAAATTTATTAATTAGTCCAACTATATAAAAAAAAGTTCCTTTTTTTCCCCTTACTTTGGGTCCAAAAGAGGAATAAAAAAAACAAATCAAAGTGTTATGTTTTATTAGCTTGCACTATTTTTTGACTTTTAGTTGGTGTGTCGAATTTCTCTTTGTTCAATTCCTCGCTAATGTCCTTATTTAATTGGAACTAATTTAGATTGTTTATTAATGTTTTATTTCTCTTCATTAATTTCTCACAAATAAAAACATATGAGTGAGAAAATTTTACTCTTAAATTGAATACTTGACTGATCGACGCGCTTCTTCTAATGTTCAGGATCATATCATCTTGCATGTGTGAAATTAAATGAAGCAATCATAATTGGTTTTACAGCAAGTTTTCTTTTCCCATTTAAGTTGTTTGAATCTTTTAAGCTGCAATATCACATAATTGAAGCCTAAAAAATTTACCATGCAAAAGTCACAGAACTAATTTTCAATATTCCCACCAACAAGACCGTCCAATACTTAGCGCAAGCGACAAAAACTGTTCTCGAGATCTTCACTTTAAAAAATTTAGTTATTTTAATTTCAGCTATGTTCAATTTCTCTAACAAAAAATAATAATTAAATAAACAATAGTATATTCACCCTCCTCTGTCTTAAAAAATTAACATGTTAAAAAATAAAGAAAAAACGTATGCACACAAAGCCTTTTAATGCTAAATTAAAGAGCTTAATAATGAAGTTAAAAAAATCAAATCAAAGTCATTTTAAGAGAGAGCAGAGAGAGAAACGAATAAAATTATACAACTATAATAGAAAAGGAGATTGAGTTCTCACACATATGAATCAACCAACTCTTTTAGGAGCCAAATTGTGCATGATCACCCTCAACTATTAGGAGTAAAGCATGCTCATTAACCCCGTCACATTAGAGTCACTGATTCCCACTCTAGCTCCATGAAGAGATCTCCACGCTTCTTTCGATGGGTCCACGGACATGTAGAAGAAAACCAAGCAATACCATGGCCACTCAGGAGAAGGAGATAAGGGAGAGTTACTCATTCATGGCCCATCACGCTTGTCTCAAAGAGAGATCTAGAAGAGAGAAGAGGAGAGAGAGAGAGAGAGAGGAGATAGAGAGGGATTTTAGGAATTAAGTGGCAATTGATTTCACAGTACAGTGTAAGCGTGTTTGTTGACGCCCTTAACCTATGTTTGATAGCTGTGCCTTGGTCTCTGGTTCTTTTATTTTTAATTTTGAGAAGGGTGTATTGTGACTTGGTCTCTGAACTTAGAAATTTCGTTATCTAATAGTTATATATATATAATTATAATATATAACCGACTGTTCTAAAGTAAAATGACAAAAAATTGGTGTTGTATTCGAGACCCAAAATTGGAATCGCCAGTTGATTCAGCATTTTCAACCTAAGTTTATTTCTAATGAAATAAACAAACGGATAGCATGCATATTATCTCTCTCAAAAAAAAAAAATATTATTATATATGTATATATTCCCCTATATAGGAGCTCAATTCTATATATATATGATAGTGTATGTTTCTTTGTCTTGAAAACGTAAGAGAATTCTCGTACTTGCAGTTATTTTATGATCGATTAAGACCCCCCCATTGATCCGATTCGACGATCGGCTTTCCGTTAGGTATGATTACACTATTAAAATTATTTTAGAAATCAAATTTATAATTTCCAGCATCACTTATCAAGTGATCAAAAGGATCTCAAAAGTTACTATTTTAACGGCCGATGTGATACTTTCGTAAGTTTAATAGTGTGAACAATTTAAATTATATGAAATTCTTAATAAAAAATATTTCTTAACATCAAGATCAGAATCAATACTTCCGATTTAAAATTTGAATCTTTTAAATCACTATTTTATGAGATTTTTGTTTCGCTTGTTCATTTTGAGACTACTCGTTTTATTAGCAAACGAATCAAAAACAATTATAAATTTAGTTTTAAATAGTTAAATATACGTAGATCAAATCTAACGACCTGATCATTGAATCAGATGTTCCATTATGCCTAAGGAATGATGGTGAGGTCCTCGGTCCTAATTCGAAATCCTAGCTGATTTATATATTTAGATGAATTTATTTGTTTAAAATAAATAAATTGATGCAAGTGCCTTTCTCGTCTCTTAAAATAAAAAAGAAATTCTAAAACAATTGGTATTTTAGTGATGGAGCTCTGATTCCCGCCCCCCCCAAAAAAAGGAAAAAAAAAGAAAAAGACTTGTCCTTATTAATAAAACAATAATGTAACTAATTTTGAGAAAAAAAAGAATTTAGTACTAGAAATTACACAACAAAATTTATGACGTGGGCTTAGAATTTCACATGAAAAATCCGTAATTTGTACATCGATTTTGAAGCGTCAAAAGTGCGGTGTTGGGGGTCCAAATTGAATCTCCAGAGTTTTATTGGAGCTTGCAACGGTCAAAATCCATGTTAATTTCAAATGACGTGCGTCTTATTGAAACTCTTTAAATTCACACAAAGAAAACAAGGTGGCATAATCAAACAAGGGTTGGAACAAACGTGGAAATTATTTTACTTTTCAACCTAACTACGTACAAAGTAGAAAGATGGAAAATAAAAAACAAAAAAGGAAGAATAATTCAAATCGATTTGAATTTCAATCATACAATTTTTTTATTTTTTTTTAAGGGAAAAACGCGGCCATAAGGCGAATTTATTTATCATCGGCGAGGTACAACTATAGAATTCATACTACAAGAGGACCAAAAGAAAGTTGTTGCTAGTAAGGTCCCAGTTGGCCATCGATTCTGCAACTACAGCATATTTTAGAATATCTGAAACCATCCATACTAAATTGCTTATCTTTCTAGAAAAGTCCAAAATCGTCGATTTTTGTTCGAACTCAGCTTTATCGAACTGAATGAATAGCTGCCTAAGTGGCAATGACTTTAATGATGGTGTTGAATCTGAGTAGATATAAAATTTTCCCCGAAATACGGTGGGGACGGACAGTGATACTTTTGTTTTTTCCAAGAACAAAGTTTGTCGCTTAGAAAAATGCTACTAATTTCCGCAAGCCAAGTATCATGAATCGCTGCTAATCGGATATGCACATAATGAATCAATGCTGATTCGGCGATCAGGAATCCTACACGTTAGTCATCCAAAATTTAGAAAAATTGGGAACGTACTAGCTTGGACAGTTAATTTGCGTTAATGTTTAACCTTCACCTGAAGTTAGTAATGAGCATAAGCATAAGTGTTTGATATACCCTAAAGTCAAATCGGTGACATAGGCTTGGAACATATTAAGTATTTTTCTTATTTAATAAGGGCAATTTATTATATTTATTGTTACGCAGTACAATATACATATATGAATCTCCAATAATCTTCGTTAAGAAAATATACTTCCTAGAGTTAGGAATTTGAGATATAATTCTTTGTACAATATTAGATTTCTTAAATCTCCTAGTCATAGAATACAATAAAGGCGATGATATTTCCGGATAGGCCGGGTTGCTAAATACTTATAAGTTAAGTTGGCTAGAATCTCAAATTCATTAGTGTACGACACTAAAGTAAGCATGCAGTGCTTGTTAAGCAGATACAAGTACACTGAGCGTGACCATTAGTGAACGTCACATGTTCCGAATTCGCCAGTGCACTAGTTCTTGCTACAGGTGTGTAAGTACTTCCTCGGACCTGAGGCTATCATGTTGCTTCACACTACTAGATTGCTATACCGTTTGACTGTACTGATATTGTAGACTCTAATCATTAGTTTCAGGTCTGTACTGATGGTTCATAGTTTATATGGGGAGGCTGTGAATGCCCAATAAGAGATCCAAGCACTCTACTCGATATTGAGAGAGAACCAGTCTATGTAGACTATCAAGTTCGACTCGAAAATCCTCTGGCCAGGGTACGGTGTGCGGAAAGAGTTTCAGCTGGGTACCAATAGTCGAGTCAGTGTTAGATATTCTAGTCTATATGATTCGAATAATAAGATTTGCAAAGTAAGCCAGAGTCTTAGTTCGATCGGCGACGTTGTGTTTGGAAGCGAATTAATCACAAAGTAACGGTTAGCGGGATAATGTTCGTTTTTCACATCATTTGGATTGTCGTGATATCTGCTGAGCTGTCACTCGCGCGGACAGTGAAAGAAGTAAAAATAATTTAAATAAATTATTTTACAGATTTAGAAAGTTCTAAATTCAATATTGAAAGTTATGATATTGGACTCACTGCCTAATGATAATGAACCTGTGCGGTCACACACAGATAAATTCGTATACATCCAACATAACAATAATGAGAATAATACACTAAACGGCTAGTGAAATAGTAATTTGAATTTGAATGTTACGAAAGATTAATTCTCTAATTAGATAGAGAATAATTAAAATATTCATAAATGTATTAGATATAATATTCTAATTAGATTAGATTAAATATGAATATTTAATTTATCATTTAATGGATAAGATCTATTAAATTAAAGCCGAGAGATAATAATAAAATATCTATAGATAGATAAGCAATAAATTTTACTTTTACTTATCTTATATGTAACTAATTGGATAATGAACAATTAGTATTGTAACTGAATTCGATATGATACCAACATTAGTTAAATAGATTGATTAGTATTGTAACTAATTAGATACGATCCAAATTAATTATAACATATGAGTGTGTCCGCTAGTACGGCTTTATTAATTAGTGGAGTCGTACAATAGGAGCGTGGCTTCATTAGTAACGTGACACTCAAATTTAATGAAAAGAATTCACATTATTCTCTCTCACGCTTTCGTCAAATATATTCACTAAAGGGAACGTAGATATCAGAAGACTGCAGTACCTGTCTTTGTAATCTGCGACTCATCGTCGTCTGAGGAAGCATTGGATCTGAATCAATTCCGTTGGATAGCTGAGGCCGGGGCACATGCGCGCCTAATCAGAATCCACTTTCAACCGTACAGTAGATGCAAGAGACCTTAACATGAGTCCTAGTGATGTAGTCGAACTTAATCTGTTTAGATTAGATTTTATTATTTTACATTGTAACTGAGTAATGATCCGCCGGCACGGATGATTTTATTTTTGTTTTGTCTCTGATCAATATGGTGATATGAATTTTTAATTTTCGGAAAATACAATTTAAAATTTGCGCTACGATGTTTGTGTCCGGATAAATTCCTTACATAAAGTATCCTCACCATATGTGAATAGTCACGAACATTTCTTCGCTAAATCTCTCATTATTTTTTTTCTAGTGCTTATTTTAGGGCCGTTGCTCAACGCTTAAAAATGCCGAACTTATTTGAATTATAGATCATTTAAAATTGACTTCAATCTTTTAAAATTTAATTTACTATTTGTCATTTCATTTGTTTGATTTGAGTAAATCAAAGATATTTTAATTAATTTTAAAAAATTATAACTATAATTTAATTTCATAGTATCAACAATAATTAAATGAATATTGTTAGTAAACTTAATTTTTGAAAGGTTTGGGTAAGTAGCTCACTTAAAAATGGTCTTTAATCCAGTTAAGCTGCTGTGCATTTTTTTATTTTTGTTTTTTTTTTTTGGTAAATGAATCTAGGCTTTAATTTTGAATTGTGGAGAGACAACAGGAAGCAAAAAGGTACCAGTTAACGGGTCATTAATTATTTTTTTTTTTTTTTGAGAAAAAAATAACATACTATCTACTTCATTCATTGAAAAAATTAAATTAAAGAAACAAAGTGGAGACAATGATGCCTTGTTATTGGCGTACCGGCGCCAAAAAAAATGAAAACGCACTAGGATTACAATCAGCGACAATTTGCAGAAAGGAATCTTTCTCACAGGTCCATTAAATGATATTGTGTAATTGAATGGGTCGTGACATGGCACTGGCTCCATGTCTATATCATTTTGAAAAATAAAAACCTAAAATTACTTGTCCTTTTCTTGCGTTTCTTTTTTGTCAAAATAATTAAACATAAGAAGATACATTGAACCATCATAGAAAGAAGAAAATTTATAAAGCATGTTGTCACACAAAGTCAGGATGAATTAATGGCCATGGACCAAACATTAACAACCTGTTCCACATCTAATTAAGTAGGATAATTTATAACTGTGAGTTTGGGATCTTTCACATCAAATCAAAAGTTTAAATTAGATCTGATTGGTTTCCAGAATTCTAACTTTGAAATGGTGGAGAATAGAGTAAAAAAAAAAGTACAAATAAATTCTGGGTTCAAAGACGGCTTTTATCAGCCATTTTTTGTTTAAATATGAAAAGAAAAGCTTAAAAACAGCCTTTAAAATTTTTTGAGAACTGATAATAAATCACCCGAACGTGCGTTTTAACTCCGTAAGTACGTGTTTTACTTTCGATTGTTTTGTTTCTCTCCGTGTAAATTATTAGCGTCTCATATGATTTTCTAGTTCTATTATTATGACAGGTTTAAGAGGGCTTAAATACACACACAAAGAGAAAAATGAACAAAAAAAGTAAGAAAAAAAAGAAAAAAGAATACAAAGCGCATAAATAACCAAAATCAAGTAGTTTTACATCAATTGATTTAGGTTGAGGCTCATCTATAATTGCAATGCAATGTTAATTAACCAAACACACTATATATCTACGTACGCTTATAATAGGAACTACGAAATACCTCACCAACGAAAAGCCCCCATGAATCCCTAAAATAACATAAATACTTCTTATGCCCATGCCTTTTGTTGATACATTAATCTTAAGCTTGTGTCCAATATTGTTGTGTTTCATGTGGTTCGATCACCATTTGTAGCCTCTTCCACTCCTCAATAACAGTTTTCAAGTCACAAAAGTCTTACGATCGCAAGGCAGGCGCGCACGTGACGTGGAACGTGCAAATCTTGTCGAAGTGCTTTCGAGGATGACAAAAGTCCATCGCAATAAACCGCATCAAGAAATGCGAATGCTGAACACTCGAACGCGAGACGAAAACTCGTACTTGATTGGTTGAAGACGATTGTCATCTCACATCAGGGTACTCTCTCTCTGGCCGAGTACCAATTCTTGAAGAATTCGATTGATGTTTTTAGTCGACTTGCGTAGCAGAATCCGCCATTTTACGCGTGTTTCTCTAAATCGTGGGGTTTCGTGAAGTAGTCGTGCGAACGTTATGTGGCAGCTACAGAGATGTGTCGCAAGGATTTCGAAAACCACACGATGTCGACACTCTATAAGAACAATGTTTCTTCTTGTTAGCTGATCAAATTTTGAATTGACAATCATGGCAAATTGGAGATATGCAATAGTACTGTTTAAATTACTAGAGAATCAAAAATTATGTATCTTAATTGTTTTTTTTTTAAAAACAATTGAATCAATTTTTACAATTATGATCTTAAACTAACTAGATACTTAGATACAAACAATATGAGTTAACTACTAGAATGCATATGTAGTCGACCAAAAGTTGTAAAATATTATAATTTTCGAACTTCTAATAACTTAAATCTCCAGAGTAAAAAATGAATGATACAATCGTCAATTCTAAATAATCTATCTCACATGCGTGGCGCGTACAAATACATACCGTAAAAGGAAGTTTATCCATCTCTAGAATCCTTCCTGGAGCTTATTCCTGTCCACATCAATCTTAAGTAATCTTGCTCAATGTAAATCTTGTCACTTGTAAAGTTACCACTTCAACCTTTAGAAAGAAGCACTAGATTGTGGAAGGACCTGCATCTATCATAGGCTTTTTCAGGATCCATCGGACATAAGATCAAATGTTCAAAGGAGAACACGCTCAATGTGCTCGCTCGATCGGTAAGCTTCCAGAAGGCGCGAGAGGGAGCCTGGCGCCCGACCATGCTTCATTAATTACCGTCATTATGACCGTATTATCATCGCATGACTGCTCTTCATTAGAATTTGGTATACAACTCTTGGAAGTTTCTTCCGTTGTGGGGGTGGGTATATGGCAGTACAAAATTTATTTTACGCCATACATACAAACATGCATTGACGTACGTTTTAAGTCTTCAGAAGATCAAAAAGTGAAAAATAGTTCATCCCAAATTAAAAGCACTTTGAAACTTACATCAAGACTTTATAAAAATTTTTTTCCCATAAATTTTTAAAAGGGCCCGAATTACGCCAGAAACCAAAAAAATAAAATAATAGAGCATGATATATGCTAATTAAGTATAAGATAAAGGAAATGGTAGTCAGATAAGGGTTACATACTATTTAACCAACCTGGTAGGTACTATGTGACATTACTTGTTTGGTTAACATCCTCATATGCATTTGAGCCCATATAATCTTATCCCCATTCGCTTCTCTAAATAATGGTGTTAGGAATTGAGGTTGGCTGTGGTGATAGGAAAAACAAAATGATGGCTATCGCAGTGGCTGCGCACAAGAAGAAACGTGGCGAGGGTTGAAGCTGTAATTGCTCATATCATGTTACAATCCATCTAGTAGAAGTGAAAAATAGAAAGATAGTTTGTGGCTAGTGAGGAGATATAGAAGAGAGAGAGAGAGAAACATAGGGAACAATAAAATCGAGAGAGAGAAGATCATAAAATTTTAATGGTGAACAATGTGGTTTGCACGTTCGGACCATCAATTATTCCAACTTAAATTTTATATTATTTTGAAATTCGTATGTATTATTTGATAGATGCACGAATAATTGGACGTGCAAACCATTAACTTTGAACAATTAATGCTAAGCTTTTTGCAATTATTTTTTTATTGTAACCGTGACAATTAATCATTTATTAACAGTACATTATTTATCATGTCCAGTCTATCATACTTTATTTCTTGATCTATCTTATCTATACTATATATTAATTTCTACAGAATTGTTCATAGTGGCAGTTCTTCTTTCACACCAAGCCTTCTCTCCTTCTCACTTAAATTGATACTTCGTCTCTCAACCTCCATATCCTCGATGCTCTCGTCTCCACCGCCCACATCTCATAATTATATGCATTCATAACAGTTATTGTCATCTTAAACTAATCGCTTTCACAAAACAAAATAAAATAAAATTTCTTTTACCCTTTTTTTTTTTCTAATACTATTTATATTTATTAATGTCTCATACAGGTCAAAAAATTTTAAAATTTTTTTATTTATCATCTTCGCATCTTTTAATAGTATCAAAGCACGCCGTAATACGTGGGTAAATATCCACTAGTGAGCTACTAAGTTCAATGAGAATTTTTTAAGTTTCTCGAGAAGGTAAAGATTAGCAATCCTATATCTCTTTGTTGGTAAACTTTACATTTCTCTAATGCTAAGAATTCGCTAGCATTGTTCAAGGAGTTCATACGTGAAATAATCCACATAAGAAATATTTAGAGAGTAAATAGACTGGATATATAAATAATGAGTTCAGACCTAATAGTCTTAAACTTTAGATTTTAACTGAGTTTCACTAAATTGTCAGCATAAGTTGCCCATATGCTAGCTACTATAAACACAATACAAAAGCGGACTAATTAATTAGCTTATGCAAAAGTTAACTCTATAATACTTTGAAAATAATTTGGAGTGCAAATTAGCATAACTAATTTAAAGAAGAGATGATAAAGAAATGAAAATGAAGCATACATGATGGTAGGGCCAACTCATGTACTTCCCACATTTATCTAATGTTGATGTCCTATATATAAAGTATATATATAAAATTGAAATGCATTTAGTTCAACTCTATATATAGTTCTATAGATGCTCGAATAGCACATAAGAGTTTGGCGAAGCGTGAATTTATAGCTCTAACGCACAACTTTTCTTCTTCCTTCTCTTTTCCGCTTTTTTTTAAAAAAACAATAATTAGGAAAGTTGATAGAATTAATATTGTTAGTTATAAAATATCAAGAACAACACATTTTATATAATACGTGTTGCTCCCATGTTGACAATTAACTGCTTCTTCCATCCATTTAATGAGAAAATAATTAATGAAAAAAATATTGGTGCATGATTTCCCCAATCACATTCATGTTCATTATTTTTAATTATTCCTTTTTTCTAACACAATAATAGGAAAAGAAAATAATATCGAAATTTTCATTTGTATGCATACAAAAACAAGCTAAAGCTAAAAACATACTGCAAGCTTAAAGACCTTTATTTGCATAAATGCTCTTATTAAAAAAATGAACTAATTTTACCCACAAAGTGCCCCTTTCTGCTTTTTGACTTTAAAATTGAACATCTAGGCGGCTTGGTACCAAACTTAGTTTTGATGTCCACGGTCACATGAGTGAGTTTTACAGTATCCTTTGATGCTTCATCTTTCTCGCTCTTTTAAATAATTTTGATTTTTTTTAACTCTTGATATATTGACTGTGTAAGGTAGTTTGAGCAACCGCTTGGCAAAGAAAGTCATAAGCATAAAACAACTAATTTCATAAATCGAAACCCGGTAATAACCATAAATCACTGTTCAAAATTTTAGTTGGTTCAGCGCATTAGTTCCGCCACACGATTCGAAGATTCAATCAATTTTACTCTAGAGTAAAAATATAGTCAAGTTAAAGATTGAGTCATGCAAATTGATCTGATTTAACTAAAATATAGAAACAACGTATACGCATAAAAACGTAGACTAATTAGGACTGAGTGCTCACTGGGAACTCGCGCATTTGCTTATAGTAGCATAGCTAATAAAGCCTATGGAGTGATGCGCTCGTCCCTCATTTAAGGTTCAAAAACAAGGACAGGTCGATTAAAATTAGAGAAAGAAGAAATTGGATCAAATTTAATTCAAAAGTTAAATGTAGAGTGAAAATAACACATTAATCAAATGATTAAACCTCATGCATTTAATCCGATCAATTTTATTGGTAAAGTCACATCCATGCATTTTTTCTTTTCCTTTTTTAGTTTCAGTTAACTTCAGTTTAGTATGAAGCCTAACCAACGTGTCTCCTTTGATCTAATATTGTTAAATCAGAAATTAAACAAAGTTTAAGACATTCAATTTTGACGCGAATAATTGAAAATTGATTGGTAAATCAAATGCAGCTTGGCCAATGCAATAAGTCAGCAAAGAGAAGGTTGTATCTTACTACTTGTTTACGACGAGTGCACAATTACATCATCTTCTAAGCAGCGCACGTGCTCATTAATTACGTAAAATGATTCTGGAGAAGGAATAGAAATTGAAACAATATATATATAGTATATTATAGAGTGAGGCATTAATCTATCGAGCACCTCCTCGTCGTACGAAGCTTCCGTGGCTTCCAGCCCTATTTTCGATATTTGCGACTATTCGAATCGTCAAAAGATCGCTCCGTAAACTTGATCTAGAGTATTTGAAATAGCCTAGAAAATAAATTTTATGATTTACGATATCGATTTGCCTAGAGAAAACGAAGTGGCTCAAAATCAACGAGGCTAGAAAAAAAAAATTTTACAAAATATAATAAATTACATTAAATTTTTAAATCGAAAGATATTGATCTTGTTTTATAGTAGTATAAAGATTTTCTAATTCAAAATTTCACGTGATTTGGATATTTCTACACCGTTAAACTTGCAAACGGCTCACTACGGGCCTTAAAATTTGTTGATTTTGAGCCCATTCCGATCACTAGGCAAATGATAGTCGAAAAATAATAAAATTTATTTTCTAGGACTGCCAAATACTCCTAGATCAAGTTTAACGGAGCGCCCGATCGAGCGACTTCGAAAGCAGCAACATCGAAAAACGAGCTGGAAGCGAGCGAAGGCTCCGGCTTCGATAGCATCAGTACGCTCACTCTATAAATATAGATATATATATAGTATATATAATAATATATATATATATATATATATATATTATGGAAAAACTTCAAAAACCTCCATGTGTTTCGTAGTTTCTCAACTTTGCCCCAATGTGGTTTAAAATGTAATCTATTTGCGCACCCCTAATTGGTTTCCTTTTTTTTCTTTCTTTATCAATTTCAATTATTTTTTTTCTAATCATAATAAATAAAATCACAATGGGTACTAAAGTAAATATTTGATAAATCTAAGATAAGTATAGAGTTTTTATTGTATATAATTTTAATAAAATATTTAGACGAAAAAGCTAGCCGAAAAGATAAAATTAAACCACAGGGGGGCAAATTGATACATTTTTAAACCACAGGGGGGCTAAAGTGAGAACTACCGAACCACAGGGGTGGTTTTAAAGTTTTCCCTATATTATAAGAAAGTTTAGGGCTACTATACATTATGAGTATTAGGGCTTCAACTCAGTAATTATTATTGAATTAATAGACGATTCCGAATCGATAACCACTCCGTTAATATGTATCCTAGAATATTTGAAACTGTCTAAAAATAAATTTCATAAATTTTTTGAAATCATAATAAAGTCCATGCAACGGGCATAAAAATGAAAGGTCAAAATCGAAACATTGTCCTAAAAATGGTGATCGGATCCTTCAATGTTAAGAATCAAGTTATTGATATTACTAAGGTAGTGAAATTAGAATTTTCTATTAAAAAAAATTCAATTAATTCAGATTCTATTATAACGTTAACTAGTAAGTATTTTCCAATAACCGCCCGTTAAACAATTGTCAATTTGTGAACTTTTGAATCGTAAGGTAAATAATGTCGAAAATTATGAAATTTAATTCTATAAGTTTTAAATTATGTTATACGATAACAGTTTGACGGTATGGGAATCGTCGATTCAGAAGCTCCTATCATCGAAAACAACATTATCGAGTACGAGGGCGATCGTACTGCATAAAAGTATAGTAAGCCCGGACTAGGTATAATATAATATATATATATTATATAATATATATAGAATTAGGACTGGATACTATTATTAGTAAAACGCTTTTTTTGCTATCAAGTTTTATAACCCCCTTGTGATGAAAATTGTAGGGTAGGATGATAGTAATCGTTAGAGTTGAGTGGTCGCGCCCTAAGGGTTGAGTGGTCCCTACCTGGTTACATATATTTAATCAATGGTTAATAAATAATGAAAAAGTTGAATACCAAAGGCTAAAAAACTGGTAAAGCAATCAATGAAATTTTGCTACTAATGATAGCCCATCCAACTCAATATATATACTATCACGCAGTAGCGGCTAGAATATTTTACAAGTATCACGGCCAGATCGATACTTGTGTGTTTTTAGCCATTGGATGGCTACTTTTGATTACTTATATCCTTTGGATCAAACACTATTCGACTACACCACCTACCACTACCTACCACCATCTTCTCAAACCTCACATCTTCCATCCAAGGCTTAAAACACACACAAGTATCCAAGCTGGGTGATACTTTTACTAAGTATTCCTAGGCTCTACTCCTATATATATATTAATATTATATATATATATATAGAGAGAGAGAGAGGAGAGAGAGAGAGAGTAGATAGAGTAGGGTTGCTGTGGCTTCTCAGGAGCACGGAGGCGTCCGTGCTCCTGAGCCGTTTTCGATGATGGAGTTTCGAATACGACTAATCGGCTCGTTAAATTCTGATCTAGCGTATTTAAAGGTTTCTAGAATATAATTTGCAATTTTCAGATATCATTTACGTTAAGCAATCGAAAGGATTTCATAATATTAATAATTTTTAAGGCTGAAAATCAAATCCTATAAAAGTGGTGATATAGCACGAAAATTTTTGATCAGAATATAGATCTATGTTGTAATCTAGTAAAAGTAATTTTCTATCAAAATTTCATCAGATTTGAATCTTCACACGCGTAAACTTGAAACGGCAGATATCAAACCATTAAAAATATAGATTTTGAATCAATTTCGATAACTAGGTAAATGATATCGAAAAATCGCAAAATTATTTTCTAGAAACTTCAAATGCGCTAGATGCAAGTCTAACGGAGCCGATCGTCGATCTCGAAAAATTCCATCATCGAAAACGGCTCAGGAGCAGGAGGCCTCCGTGCTCCTGAGAGCACAGCAGCCCTACTAATAGTAATAATATATATATACTTACTATTTGAGTGTACGTACAAATTACGCTAACATTAATTATTTAATAATTATTTAACTTAATATGAAATTGTACATCATATTTTATTCATAAAAATTTATAATATTTTTAAAATAAATTTTATTTATTATGTACTATATGAAAATACCTGTTATATATATTCTAACTCAAAAAATTACAATCTTTCTTGTCAAGCAATAATTATATATAATTTTTATTTTATAAAATTATATATACGGATAGATATAGATATAACATGTGACATTTTTCTATATTTTAAATTAAATTTAATTCACCAGATTTGAACTCAATTTAAATTTTAATGTAAAAGAATGGATAGAAGTGTTTTTTTAAACAGATTTTATCATAAACCGTTCATTTTTATTTTTAACTATCTTTAACACGAATTGATCAATACTCAATTCGTAAATTAAGTTATAGATAAGATATACAATTTTTTTTTTAACAAGTATTTTTTTATTAGTCATAATCGTATGTTCTTGGATTTTGAGATAATTTTTACCATAAATTGATCATAAATTGTATCATCATATTAATTCAAAAATTGATTTCAAATTTATCAACACAATCTATCTTCTTAATTATTTCATTGTAAAATGAATCGCCAAAATGTTAAATTTTTAAATAATTTAAATTTGAATTGAAAATAGATTCGTACTGTGTGACATATTCTTAGAAAAATTTGGATAAGCATGCATATTTTTCTATTTTAGAAGATTAAAAATTAAAATAAGTTTTTAATTATAAATATAGATTCACAGTAGATATCTTTGTTGGCAAAATTTGCAATAAGTATATTTTTTTCTATCTTAGAGATTAACAGAAATAAAAGCTTGTTTGATTACGTTATTTTAATTTTACGTACGGAAAAGAGGAATCAATATTTTTTCCGCTAAAAATGGGTCTGTGCGACACCGACCCAAATTTTGAAATACGTGCTTTTCATATATAGTATAGATATAGATAGTAAAATGTACGTGACAAATGCACGTAATATATTATAGAAAAAGTTATAATTTTTTAAAACTATATTTTATAATATTTAGGCACATATTTTATATGATTGCCAAATATATCTAAAAAATTTAAATAATAAATACGCATAGCAAAGACTACTGTTTTTAAATGATAAATAATTAATAATAATCTCTAATACAAAAAATTACTTATTGAAATTAAATAGAAAATAAAATCTGTTAGAAATATTTTTGAAATTAATATAAGAAAAATAAAAATCCGTTATCTAAAAAGAAATATATTTTTGAAATTAAAGGATAATATCTACAAAAAGATATTTTAAAAACAAATAGAAAAAAAAAAAATATCTTTATAGGATTTTCACAACCCGGTAAATCTGTTAAAAACTTACTTTGAATATATAATAGAAAAATTTATATTTAGGATTTTCACGATCAGTAATCTGTTATAGAGAACCTTACGTATTCATGTACTGTTTCTATTATTTTCTATTCTTATTATTTAATTTTTCGTATGAAGAAAGAAAATGGGCAACTAATTTTCCGCCGAAAAATGAGTCTGTCCAGACAGAGCCCAAATTGAATATACGGTGCTTTTATATATAGTGTATATATATATATATATAATATAATATATATATATATATATATATATTATATCTAATAGTTGAGTTAGATATATTATCGATAGGCAAAGGGCTCCATTCACTCATTTGTTTTCGATGATAGAACGTCTCAAATCGACGATCGGCCGTTGAACCATTATCTATAACCACTTGAAGTATTAGAATCAAATTTTAAATCTTTTCGACCATCATATTGCCAATGATCAACAATTTTCAAATTTGTAATTTTAATGGCGATATGAGGCGTTTTCTCGTCTAACGGCATAAAAAATATCCCAAATGCAATTGAATTTTTATTAGAAAATTCTTTAAACTATTTAAAAACAAGATCTTTACTCTTATCTTGATTATAAGACTCCTATCCATCCTATTTTAAAGAAATTCTATTTGCAGCCCGTTCATTTTTGTCATGTCTACTCGATGAATAAAGAACAATACGAAAGTATAAATTTATTCTAAACACTTAAATGATATAGATAATGATTCAACGTGCCGATCGCGATTTGCGAGCTCCATCATCGAAAAATAAATTGGTCAAACGCAGCTCGGTTTGGATCAAGTAGTACTCTAGCCTCAACTCTCTCTTCTCCTCTCTCTATATATATATATATATATATACGGCCTGGGGCTACTATACTCTAATGAGTATAATAGAGACCCCGTTGAACTCATAAATTTTTAATCTTTGATTGAATGGGATGTGTGGTTAAGATTAGTGGTCTCTTAGTTTGAGTGCGATAGTTTTGGTTAAATAATATTATCTAACGGATGAAAATATTAATGAATAAATCAAAGGCCGAAACTTGTGAGTACGTATAAGACTATACTCATAAAAATAATAGCCGACTCCTCTCTCTGCTCTCTCTCGATAGAATCCTTTCTTCTCTCTTCTCTCCCCCCTCGTCTCTCTCTTCTATATATATAGATATATATATATATATTAATATATATATATATATATATATAATATAATAGAAAGACTACTGTACTATTAGGAGCCCACAACTCTAAAAGTGAGTCCTTCATCTTTTCATAACACTTCAAATCAAACTTCCATATTAAAGTGGAAGGAAGGGGATCACGAGAGGGTCATATATTACACATTACCGTGGATGGATGGGCACACCGTTGCGCAGCCACTAATATTTCGAACAACTGCTGCAAGTAAGAACACGAATTGTAATAAAGAACACTATCAAAATTTAAGATTGTCTTGCAATTAATCTTTATTTAGCTTGTGATTTACAAAAAATTGCTATTGACTATAATGATGAGAAAGTATAATATACTATATAAAAAAATATTTATTTTGGTTATAAAATCAGTTGCTTGGCATCACAATAGTTGGTTATAATGCATTTTTCTAAGACTATATACACAAGAGAAATATAAGCAACAATTTAATTAGAGCTTCTATTTCGACATTAAAATTTTTCTAAATTTTTGCTTGAATAAAGATAAAAAATAGCAAAGTCCAAAATGGTAAGAAAAGATCTAGGTATAAAACAAAGAAAAAAAAAGAAAAAAAAAAGCTGTCTTACCAAAGCAGTAAACTGCACAATCCGCATCAATATCTGTCAGATCAGATCTCGTACTTTACACAAGTAAGGAGTAATGACATTGGTCAACATGAAACAGTTAGCAGCTCCAATTAATTGTCCTTAAAATGAGATATAAACAACTGGATTGATTCACAACACCAACCGTTTTATTGTCACTCTTTGGATCTTCACTAATTATGATCGCACATAGTAACAAAAAATGCAATCTAAATAAGGAGTACAACAAGCAGTATTTAGCTGATAATAACAACAAAAATATTTGCCCTACGTACCAATTTCACAACTTCTTTATATGCGCGTATAACACTCTTTATTCTTTCCCTTTCGGCTATATAAATTTTATTTTACACATAAATATAATGCTCTATCATAGCGAATTGTACCATCACCCAATTAAAATATCAATCTTACCAACTGCCAATAATTAAGTGATATTGACATATAGGTGAGGTATATATACAAGAATAAAATGAGAGGCAATGCTACCAATGCACGTGGAGGCCTAGGTGTAAATCTTATAGTATTCTAAACTCTTAGCAATTTTTTTGTGTAAACTTCAAATACTACTCCTGTGATTTCGCATTTTCTCGCTTTAGTATCATAATGGTATTACAGTGCATCAACTAGGTCCTGTGGTTCATTTTACTTTTCGTCAACTTTCGTTAATATTTCATTAAATATATATAAAAAACTTAGACACTTCACTTAGAATTTATCGAATATTCATTTTAGTACCTTTAGTTTAGCTTTACATTGATTTAACGAAAAAAGTATGAAATCTATTATAAAAAAATAAAAATGAAACTACATCCAACTATAATTGATACACTTTAAACGCACAGGTATTAAAAAATGAAAAATAGAAACCATCGAGGTGTATTAAAGTTTTTCCTTTTTTTTCCTTACTAAAAATCCAATGAAGGTTTTTTAGAACGCCTAAAAGTCGGAAAAGTCCTAGATGTAACCAGGATGGCTTTCTATAAATAAAATTGCGCAATTTGCTAAAAATCCACATAGTTTTGAGCTTTTGGCAAAACATCGGGCCACACTTTTCGTTTTTGCAGATTCGGTGTCGCACTTTTCAAAAAGATGACCAAACTATCCCTCTTTCAAAATGCATAAGAATACATGCCATTAATTATCTTGAAAAATCCAGCCGACAAGTCATTATTACATACCTTTTTCTTGAAATAAAATTCTCATTAACATACAAATAAAAAACTTCAAATAATAAAAGCTAAAAAAAAGATAGAATACACCTTAAAATGCAAGACAGTCGTTCAAATATGTGCATATTTCTTCCAAATAGTGTAATATTTGTATAAACAGTGCAATTTTGCACAATTTATATAATGTTGCACAATTTTTTATACTAAATTACGAATAATATAGAGACTACGGAAATAATTAACGTATTACAATACTACTAAAAATCATGTATTATAATGTATAAACGTGAAATATTTTACACCTATTGCATAAATGATTA
>NW_017890894.1:26297-30749 GCF_001540865.1 Ananas comosus
CCGGATCGCTAGTTTTTGAGCCAACTATTAATATGTGTTAGCGCGATCTGTCATTATAAAAAGCTTTAGTTTTATCCGTCGCGTCACCAGAGTGTTTAGTTCTTCGAAAATAGCCTAAATTTTAGTTTTTAGAGAAAATTTATTTTTATTATATTAATTTTAAAATAATATTTTTTTTAAAAAAATTTAATGAAAAAATTAGTATATTTGTTTTTGAATTATTTATCTGAAAAAGCAAAACTGTTGAAAAATATATTTTCACAGGAAAACTGCTTCACAAGATACGATTTTTCAAGTTTTCTGAAGAACAAACAAACGCACGTTTGTTTCACCAAAAGTGGAGGGGCGAAAAAGGTGGTCGATTTTACAAAAGCTCAAATTTGTAAATTTTTATACACAATTAGCCTAAATATATAAATAAAATTGTAAAATAAATAAATTTATTCAAATTTAAATTTAAGTAGTGCCGATGATTCAAATTAAATGAATTCAAAATGCCTCTTGTTCAGTGTAGTTATGTACATTTCTACGGAACGGAAAAAAGCAGCTTTTGAGCTGTCCTCTTGTGTGTAGCTTCATCCAACCTAACTCACCTGCAGGATGCAATAAAAATCTATTCGTAAGTCAGGCTCATATTCGACTCGAAAGTAGCTTGATATCAATCGCTTATTTAGTAAACGCGCGAATATGAGCTAAATTTTCGATATTATAATAAACGAATCAAACACGAATTAGATCAGCTCGCACACGTTCGATTCAATAATAACTCAAATACACAATATTTTATATATATTTATATTATATACAAATAAATAGTATATTATAAATATAAATTTATATTATTTAAATTTTAGTCAAATCTAATATAAACGAATCAATATAAAAACATTAATTTATATATAAAGTTTCAACCATTAAATTAAAGTATAATAAGTAAGATATCATATATTTATTGTAGGTAGATGTTCATCTTCTCTTGTGCGGCGGCGGTGAAAACTATGATCACTAGACGATTTGAGGCCCACTCAAAATTTTTGCTAGTAATAATAATTTATTGACCTCAAACCACCTTCCAAAATATTTAAATATAATTATTATTATTAAGATTCATGACTTTTTACATATTCGATTATAATACTGTTTTCATTAGGACTACTCGGGTATCAAACTTTCCAACGACACCTAGTTGATGAGTTCTCGATATAATCCTATACTAGTGCAGTAACCCACGCGTTGCATCAGTTAGATACTACTAAAATAAATTTAATGTCTAACTAATATATCAAAAGTTTGCTATTATTTTAAAAATTAAAATAGTCAAAACATATTGACTTTTTGTAAAAGTATATTAATCTGTTAAAATCGATTAGTAACAAAATAATCGTACACAAATAATAAATATGTCAACCTATTGAGCCGAAAAGTAACATACTATTTGAAAGAGATTTAGATAAAAAATTCAATAAAAATAAACATTTTATAAATCTAAACAATCAAAGGGTTAAATTTTTTTTGTATAAGTTATATATTTATCCCTTCATTTTCTATAAAAGCTATAAGCTATGATACTTATCTTTTCAAAAAAATGAAGACCTTTTTAGATCATATATCAAACTAATTTTGTAAATATTCTTTTAGAAAAAAAGTAAACATATGAAAAGTTATACAATAAATTTTTATGAGACAAAAAGATATATACAACCTAACACAATCTAATACAGCAAATATAATACAAAAAATGAAGACCTTTTTAGATCATATATCAAACTAATTTTGTAAATATTCCTTTAAAAAAAAGTAAACATATGAAAAGTTATACAATAAATTTTTAAGAGACAAAAAGATATATACAACCTAACACAATCTAATACAGTAAATATAATACATAATTTTATTTTTGAAAAAAATATATAAGGAACAAATGATAGAAAAAGAAAATGTAATAAACGTTAAATACAACAAACATATTAGATCGAATACCATGCAAATAAAACGAATTTGAAAAAGCTGAATAAAATTACCTAAGAAATTTCAACGCTATAATATAAAGAATATGTAAATCTTTTAAAGAATTGTTGAAATTTAAAGAAATGCTCGATTTGATGAAGATGGCAGTGCCAAGCTCGATGCAACACGCAAACTCATTCTTCGTCCGTAGCACGTGCTCAATCTTGGCCTCGGAGCCCATGAAGGAGGAAGAGAAAGCAGAGAAGGAGAGAAAGGGACTTTTGCGTGGATTTCTACGATTTATGATTTAAATTAGGGTTAAGATGGGTGGATAATTAATTACACGTTATGTGCGGAGGAAAGACGAAGGATTGAGGGTGGACCATTAATTAGACATTACTGGTGGAGGAAAGACGAAGGATTGGTTTCACAATGTGAAGCTAAAAGTAAAAAAAATACAATCACGCGACATTTCTTTTGAGTTTTAATGTATAAGAAGATATAGATATAGATATTAGGGTGCGTTTGGTTCGCATTATGAAAGATTACTAGGAATAAAAGATATCCGAGAATCTTATTCCTATTCATTCTATTACTAAGAATGTGGAATTTCTATGTTTGGTTCGCACGGTAATATTAATTAGCCATATTATTTAATATTACAAAAAATATACAATTAATTAATTTATTTATTTAATTAATTTTAGATAATGTTACCAAAAGTTTTAACATCTTTTTAGAAAAAAAGGAGAGAGAGTATAAGTTAGAGAGAGATAGCATAATTAAAAAAATAGAAAGAAAAATAGAGTCAAAATTAGAGGGAGTGAGAGAGTTGAAATTTTAGAAAGAGAGAGTGAGAAAGCTTAGTTTAGAGACAGAAAAAAAGTTGAATTTTAGGGAGAAAAATAAGTTTAGAGAGAGGTTAGAGTGTAACGAAAAATAATATCAATTAGCCGGCGGGTAGGAAGAAAGAAAGAGATTAGACATATTATGATTATCCCAATTCATTAATATGAGGATATCCACCCTTCCTCAAGGGAATTAGATTAGTACTTTGGGGTGAATCTTATTCCCAAGTGAATCCAATATTACCAACTAGATTACTTAGTGCGTTTAGGCAAACACCGTCATATTTTTTTATTCACATTGGATTATTAGGAATCTTTAAAAAATAACGCGAACCAAACGCACCCTTAATTTTTCTCCTTCCTAGTATCTGTTAAATATTTTTTAATATTAAAATTTAATAAAAAATTTTCAAATACTAAAAAAATAATAAATTTTTAAATAAAAAACAAAATTAGTATATAATAGCAAATCGGCTGCTTCTTAAACACGAGTCGTCACTCGTTAGAGACTACTCAAGGATTTATTTATTTATTTTTCGCAAACAGCTTTCGGAGGCGCCGGCCAATTTCATTGGAGAATCTTCTTACAATGCGATCCGGTCTAACGTGTCTGGGTCCGGTTCGAGCATCTGTAATAGCCGACGCACCACACTCATGTATAAAACGCATGCTATTACGAAAGGGCGAAAATACCCCCGGAAGAAAAAGAATTATGCGAGAACCGAACGCGACCACCACCGTCCGATCGACACATCCGAGCGACCGACACCCGTTCGGGAGAGGCGGACTGGGTGTGCAAAACGAGGCGAGAGCATCGAATATGCGCTCGCATATTCCCAAAACGATCGCAATTTGAATTCCCGTATTGTCAGAAATGCCACTGTGGTCTCCTAATTTTGCTTAATTACACACTACACGTTACTTTTATATATATATATATATATATATATATATATATATATATATAGAGTTGATCTAGGATACTTTTACAAGTATCATCCCCATGTTGCTATCACGTTTTTAGCCATTGAATCTACTTTTTGATTGCAAATAGCCCTTGGATCAAACACTATTTCACCTACCACCACTTATCACCACCTACCACCATCATCTCAACCTCACATCTCTCCATCCAAGGGCTAAAAACACACAAGTATCACTTGGGTGATACTTGTAAAAATATTCTAGCCCTACTAATATATATATATATATATATATATATATATATATATATATATATATATATATATATAGAACCAGGCTACTATACTATCGGTAGCACGGAGCGCTCCGTGCTACCAAGTTGTTTTCGATGATGCGGCTTCCAAATCGACGATCGGCTCCGTTAGACTTGATCTACACTATTGAAAGTATTTAGAAACTAAATTTCATAATTTTTCGATATCATTTACCTATCAAACAAGTAGTTTAAAATTGAACGGCTAAAAATAAAAATCTCATGAAAAATAATGATAAAAGATTTAAATTGAAGATCAGATATACTGATCTTATTCTAAATAGTGAAAAGAATTTTCTATAAAATTTTCATCGCATTTGGAGTGTTTTACACCGTTAAACTCACAAACACACCACATCGGCCATTAAAATTGTCAATTTTGAGATATTTTGATCACTAGTCAAATGATGTCGAAAAAAT
>NW_017890895.1:0-30706 GCF_001540865.1 Ananas comosus
AAGTATATTTTTTTACTATTTTAAAATACGTGATTTTATATATAGTATAGATAGTGTAGATATTATATTATAGATAGAGATAAAAAAGAATTAAACAAATTTTGAATTAAAATATAAATTTACATTAGATATTTTTCGGTTGGTAAAAATTTAGATAAGCATCAATTTTTTTTTCTGTTGTAGAAATAAAGAGGAATTAAAAGTTTGTTCAATTCTGTTATTTATTTTACATAACAAAAGAGGAATCAATTTTTTTTAATTCCCGCCAAAAAAATAAGTCTGTCGACAGACCGAAATTTGAAATACGTGCTTTTATATATAGTATAGATATAGATATAGATAGTATAGATATATATAATAAAATATTATATATTAAATATATAACATGTATATATTTAATACTAGATATTTATAAATAATATATTAAAAATAAAATACTATCTTTAAAATATATATATATATATATATATATAAAATCTATAATAATCTATATCTATATCTATATCTATATCTATATCTATATCTATATCTGTACTATCAATAAAAGCGTATAGGAATTCCGATAATGACAGACGGAATCCAAAAAGGAATAAAATAATGTTCCCTACGAATGGTTATGATTAATTTGTTAAAAATATCTCAAATAAAAATTAACGATTATGATCAATCTATTAAATCTCTACTATCTATATCTATACTATATATAAAAACGTATAGAAATTCTGACAATGACAAACGGAATTCAAAAAGGAATAAAATAATATTCCCTAGGAATGGTTATGATTAATTGTCACGCCCCGGGGCCGATTTTAAAAGCCATTTTGAAAACAGAGTTGCGAAAAACGTGCCATATTTTTTTTTTTTTTTTTTCAACCTGGCCCACGCGACGTACAGACCCGCCACAAATACAAAGTTCCTCTGTCCACTCGGACAGAGTCTCCTTTGTATTTGCACGGCGTACCAACGATACAACAGGATCACAACCACAACCTACATTTACCAATCAACAACCAAGGCATGATATGCATTTCCATACAGCTAACAATCCTTAGAATGATGCATGCCTCTAAGCACTCCTTAGGCGCTGGATGATGCAATGCACAATACAACAACATCCTATTAAAAGTGCTCCCCACACGGAAGCTTTTGTTTTTAAACTCTAATTCAATCATTCATAAAAACCATTCGAAAATTTTTTTAAAACTGTTTCCCACACGGAAACTCTATTTTGAAAACCGACTACCTCGAGGGGTAGAAAACCACGATGCATAACTACAAGAAAACCAAATCTCCACAGAACCAAAACCACAGATCGAAAACTCCAATCTCATGTATAAAAGAAACCAACACCACAGTTCACATACATTCAAGCATACATAAGATCAGCTAACTGAACCATTATTAAGAAAACTACTAAGTGCGGGAAAGAAATAACCAGGGTGACGGTCGCTACTGCCGTCTAACTAGATCGTCCTCTCGTCGAGCCCAAAATCCAACTCCTCGTCTCTGTCACCTGGGGGGGGAAAAGGGGGTGAGAAACCGCAACCATGGTTTTCTCAGTGGGTACGACAGAGCCACGAAGGCAAGTCGTAATCACCGGAAACCAAAGGAGATAGATAAACAAGTATATATCTGTAAGCTGATATGAAATAGAACTACAGTAGCTACAACAGATAAATAGGAAGCAATAAATAAACCTGCTACTGTATAGAAAACAATGCAAAGAATGCCTCAATGTACTGAACCAGAAACTGTACCCAATCTGTGCCTGCTGTATCGGTCCGCAGACCTCAAGCGCTACCTGTCACTAACTGCACCGACCTGATCCATCCGCCCCGCAGGACGACCTATCCGGATAAGTACACCTCCGATCGGTGGCCAAACCGATCCGGTGTCATGAATACCCCCAAGTGCCGTGACTAAGTCATGCTGGTATGCTCAAACAAAAACAAACCCGGCTAAAGCCGGTGCCTAGGCCGAAGCCAACAACGAGGGCGTACAATGCCAAACTGAAATAGAAGCTAGGGCGTACAACGCCGAACCTCGATCAACCAGATCGAAACACACGACAAGAGAGTCGATGTGTTGCCTGGACCCAAGGTCCACAGAGATACTGAAATACAAATGCAACCTGCTCTACATGTCTATCAACTACTAACCAAATGCAATCAAAGAGGTACGATATACGAAAGATAAGCAAACAATGACATGTAGAGACTAAAATACGGGAATAGAAAAACAGGAGAAGGAGGTGAAACGCTCTCACCGACTACCAGCTCGAAGCACCCACCTGTCACTGTCGCGTCGGAACACTGGGTACGCACAGAGTCTACCGGACCTAAGAAGATCCACCAAGTCAGTATCCAAACCACTAACCCAAAGCACGAGACTCACAAACCCCCACACAGGATCCCCGTAATCGGTTTCCCAAAACCGATTACCGTAACTCACCGGAAGTCCCGAAAACCACACCGGGACGCCGTCGGGACCCACTAAGTGTCCCGAACTCACCGACTCGTACCACGAGTCACCCGCTGCCCCAAAACATTCCAATTTGGATGCCTTGGCAGCGAACACAAGGTCACACAACAATACGATCATCGCCGGATAATCGTACGAATCCGGGTTCCCGGAAGTGTCTATTTCGACACCGGAACCCTCCGTCGCTCACCTATCATCATCGAACCCACAAAATGACGATGGTGACCAGCCAACAAGGCTCAGCGACAAAACACGAAGCAACCAAACACCGTCGGAAAGAATCCGAACCGAAACCGCGTTCTTTCGGCGAATTTCGCCGAAAAACGCACCGAAATCGACCTACCGATTTCCGCGAAAGCTAACGGACCATGGACAATCAGTCCAGCGGTCATTACAAACTCCCACACACTGCCCACAGTAGCCACGCAAAGCACAAATGCATAAAAGACCCTCTAATTACATAAAATATCATCATTTTATGTAATTTGAGCGATCAAGCGGCTCGTTCACGCAAACCGAGGACTTTCGAAGTCCGCAGAGACACGTACTGACAGGTCTCGACGTACCGGAGTCCGTGCTCACGATCCGGAGCACAGCGGCTCGCTGTGGGAAGCGCGGGAGCAACCCGAAGGTTCAGCGAACAGCGCGCAGTCAGGGAAGATCGCGCCGTACAGAACTAACCGGACACCTCTGATCCAAGGGAAGGTGAGCATTGTGATCAGCACTGACCGACGATCACCGTGCTCACCTCCGGAGGCATCAGGACAGCCTCGGATCGCCGGATAAACGTGCGCAAGCCCAAAACAGCAGCCAAAAAGGCTAAAACGGAGCGACATCGCCAAAACAGCGTAACGGAGTCTCCCCGACAGAAACAAAGGTGAGCACGATGATCAGAAACTTGCCAGGATCATCGTGCTCCCTTCCGTACAGATCGGGGAGGCTCAGGAAGCTCGGAACACAAATCCATCCACAATAGCCCTATTTCGGGCTTGGCCGGAGCAACCTTGCTCCGGCCGGCCTCCGGCGGCACGGCGGCGCTCGCGGCGGCCAGGGATGGGTGCGGGGGAGGTGAGGAACACGGTGCTCACCTCAGGTGGCGGCTGGAAGCGGCGGCGGCGGCGGCGGAGCAAACCGAGCCCGCACGAGATCGGCTCGGGTTCCAGGAGTTGCTGCGGCCACGGCGGCGGCCGGGGAGCTCCGGGACGGCGGAGGCGGGCTGCAGGAGGTCGGGGGAGTTACCACGGGGTGGCCCAAGGTGGCGGCGGCGCTGGGAAGAGGCCGCACGCGGCTTTGGCTCGGGCTCGGGTTCGAGGGCTGCAGGCGGCCGAGGCGGCGGCGGCGGCGCGCTGGGGCGGCGGCGACCGGTGGGAAGGGGTGCCCGGGCACAGGGGAGTCGGCGGGAGAGGCTTCCAGGCGGTGGCGGCGCAGGAGGGAGGTCGCAAGGTGGTCTCGGCCAGAGCGCGGCCTGGCTGGCAGATGCGGCCCGGGGGTGGCAGCGGCGGCGCAGGCGACGGCGGCGGTCGGCGGGGAAGGTCGCCGGAGCACGGGGTGCCCCCGGGGGAGGGTCTACAGGAGGCGCAGTCTCGGGTCTCCTCACAACCCGAGAGGAGAGAGGGAGAGAAAAGTAGTGGCTGCGGCGGCGGTTGGCCGGCCGGGGCTCAGTCGGCGGCGGCCTGGGCGCGTGCAGCAGGTGCAGGGGAAGGAGAAGGAGGCGGCTGGGGCTAGGGCAAGCTAGGGTTAGGGTTAGGTGAGACAAAACCCTAAAGAGCAACTATATACAAGCGCAACATGCAAAAAGGTCCACTAAACATCGGAATTTCAATCCGAGCCCTTCACCGAACGACTAAAACGCGTGAACGACCCTCCACGTGCGATCTCACGCAAAACGGTACATAAAATGTCGCGACTTTCGCGAAAATACCATTTTGCCACAACCGACCTCTCCTCGATCAACGCGCGATCTCCGCAGATTCGTCCGTCAGATTTGCGAACGGATTGCACCGGTGCGATCAGCACCACGGAGACAACAAAGCTACGCTTTCGTTTCGTCTTGATCGACCACGGATTCACGACAAAATCCAACCTTCCTTTCAAGAGAAGAAAACACACCGAAATACATATAAAACATGTATTTTTGGATTTTCTCGAAATCCGTGCGTCGAACTCAAAATCCGTCAGCGTCATTAGCTCCAGAACAGCTGACCCGGTCGAAACGAGCTATTGGACTGCTATGAACAGAGTCCGGTACGAGCCAGAAGCCAACTTCTCACCGCGGCTTCTCCGGAAAATCGAGTTACTATTCACTTTAAGTGAAACTTGGAAATCGCGTAGAATTTCCGTTTTAACTCGATTTCGCCCGAAACTTGACGAGTGCTTTTGTAATTAAATTACACACAAAAACATCGTCAACTGAGAGTTTAGCTACACTGCAAAAATCTCAGTCCTTACATTAATTTGTCAAAATATCTCAAATAAAAATTAACGGTCATAATCAATCTATTAAATCTCTACTATATATAAAAAGGAATAAAATAATATTTCTTACGAATGGTTATGATTAATTTGTTAAAAATATATCAAATAAAAATGAACGACTATGATCAATTTATTAAATCTCTACTATATATTAAAAATCTATTCCTAATGGTTACGATTAATTTGTTAAAAAAAAAATCAAATAAGAACATGCATGATCAATCTATTAAAAAATAGCATTTCTATCCATCTATAAATTCAATCCTACGATTGATTATAATCAATTTGTTAAAAAATATCTCAAATAAAAACAAACGATTATAATCAATTTGTTAAAAAAATAGCATTCCTATTTATCTATTTTATATTAAAATTAAAATTTGAGTTTAAATTATAAATTAAATTTAATTTTTGATATCAAATTTGAATTAACAATTAAATTTTTTATTACATTGGATCAAAATTAAATTTTAAATTTTGATGCTTTTAGTTTAAAACACATATTTAAATTTGATTAATCAAAAATCAAAAGTATATAAAATTGTTCTATGTATATAAAAAAAAAGAACAATGTAGGATATTGTAAATATTTTCTAATAAAATATAACATATTAATTTATAAATATAATTTTTATTATAAAATTTTAAATATATATAATGTACAAATTTATATTGATTTGAAATAAATTATAATAATTGTTACATGCATTTGCATGTACATTCAACTAGTATATATAAAAGCGTATAGAAATTCCGACTAAATCCAAAAAGAAATAAAATAATATTCCCTACCAATGGTTATGTTTAATTTGTTAAAAATATCTAAAATAAAAACGAACGGTTATACTCTACTCGTTGTTTGCATGCTTAGTATCCTGAGTAGGAGTAGAGTAGTTCTATCTACATGCGTATCTGTTGACCTAGTTGGTCTGTAGTTGCATTCAGTATCTGTTGACCTAGTTGGTCGGTTGTTGCATTCCGTATCTGTTGACCTAGTTGGTCTGTTGTTGCATTCAGTATCTGTTGATCTAGTTGGTTGGTTGTGCATTCCATATCTGTTGACCTAGTTGGTCGATTCTCGTACTTCGTATCAGGGACCTTGTTGGTCAGTTGGACTCTGTGGACCTTGGGTCCAGGCAACACATCGACTCTCTTGTCATGTGTTTCGATCTGGTTGATCGTGATTTCGCGTTGTACGCCCTTGTTTCTGGCTTCGGCCTAGGCACCGGCTTTAGCCGGATTTCGTTTGAGCATATCAGCATGATTTAGTCACAGCACTGTGTATTCTAGACATCAGGTTGGTTTGGCCACCAACAAGAGGTGTACGTATCCGGATAGGTCGTCGGCGACGCATGAATAAGCTCTCAGTGTCTGCTCTGTGACAGGTAACGCTTGAGATCTGCGGACCAATATAGCAGCATCAGATTGGGTATATTTGGACTTATCGTCTGGTTGACGCATATAACTATAGTAGCAGTTGTCGCTTGTGTATCTTCAGTTCTTTCGTTAGATTGTCTTGCTACTATAGTCTTGTTACATGTATACATTCAGTTATTCATTACAGTAGCGGTAGTTGTACTTTCTTTCACATATATGTCTCTTTTATTCATTATTATTGTTACTGTATTTTCTACTGACCCATACCGTTGTTTAGCTCTTCCTGATCCGGTGAGTACTCCTCGCCTTCATCGGCTTGCGGTACCCACTGGGAGGGGAGACATGTTTACATGTTCTCACCTCCCCCACTATTTTTCAGGTATCGCGGGCGGTGAGGGTTGAGACGAGACGTGAGATACATACGTAGCGGTCGATAGAGCTTCCAACCCAGGTTATTCGGTTTAGTTTCTACCCTTGCTGTCCTGTTGATATAGCTTAGATAGTTTATATAGTTCAGTTTTGGGTATTTCAGTTAACTATCATATTTTGATTTGGCTTTATGAATGTAATAAAAGGATTCGTGGTTTTCGTAAATAAAAAGTTTTCTACCCCTCGTGGTAGCATTTTTAAAGAATAAAGATTTTCGTGTAGGAAACAGTTTTTAAAAGAATTTTCTGTGGATTTATGTTTAAATATTGAATGTATAACTGTGATGTGAATGGTGAATGAATGATTGCATAGTCGTTTCTATATTCATTTGGTTGTGGTTGTACCTGGGATATTTCTTGTACTTGTGCGACACCGTGCAAATATAGGAGAGATTCTGTCCGTGTGAACAGTGGATTCCCTGTATTTGTGGCGGATCTGGCATTCCCTCGGCTTAGATCTTCAAAAAAAAAAAATTTCGCGGTGTTTTTAACCTAATGGGACCCCGAGGCGTGACAGATTAAAGTGGTATCAGAGCCTAGTTACAACCACAACACCATTCACAGGTTGTTTTGAAAAGTAAATGAACTGAACCATTGGTTAGGTTGACCTATAGAAAGACCTAAGGTATATAGGCACGTGCGAGCGCGGGATGTTCGAGATTTAGTCTTGAGGTTATCGAGCTAGGAGGCTCGAAGGTTTATTTGTGTTTATTACCCCGTATTTCTTGTGTTGCAGGTTATGGCATGTACTCGTTTTGGTATTAGGAGTGGGGTCAGTGAGTGGAGTCGATAGGCTGCTATTGCTGCTGTTATCGCCCCAGCTCCAACACAGGACAAGAAAATCTTTGCTGGTCAATCCGCAGGCACTAGGTGCACTCTTTTGAGTTATGTCGAATGGTTTTGCTGTGGGGATTACCAAAGCGGATGTTTTGACCTTTCTGGATTCCTTGTCAGTGTGGTGTGTGTCGGATCTGATTTTTGTACGGTCGTGATGTCGGATCTTTGTTCGTGCATTCTAGCGCATTATAGGGTCATTGGTTGGCTTAGTGTTGTGTCATGTCTCCAACCTTCTGTTGGCGACGGATCCGCGGGTATCTTACCTTTCTTTTGATAAGTACGTTGGCTGCAGACAACGTATTATCAAAAGTTAGGACAAGATACCCTACCCCTTTGGGGAATATTTGGATTGGGTCGATATTTCTTTTCTCTTGCATGAGAGGTGACGGTTATCTTTGATCATCTAGTGAGCCTGGTGGTTGGCTCAGATGTCGCAGCTTCCATTGTTGTATAAGGTATATGTTTTCGTTATCGTGGATACCTTGGATTGGATTGGGTCGTTGTTTGGTCACTTGGTGAAGGTTAGGTTGGAGTCTCGATGAGACGGGCATTTAGTGTTGCTAGGAACATCGATCGCTAGGGTCCCTTGGGGACGGCAGCGATAGGGTCTCGTAGAGACAGGTGTTTGGCATCACTGGTGGTTTTGATTGCTTGTTGCGAGTGGCAATTCTGTTCACCTAGTGACGGACATGCATTGGTTGTACGTTTGAGTGTTGAGCAAGTTTAATTGTTGGCTCAACTGGTACTGGCAGTCTTAGACCTTTTTGGTCTAGACAATGGTTAGGTCTTGGACCTAAGAGTGTCGGGTGCCATCGATGGATTCCGATGGTTAAGTTTTGGCTTTGTCAGGTTGTAGTTCGGTTCTTTGAGGGGTTGTAGCCTCCGAGGTGAGTGTTGGTTCTCTAGCATTGGATCACCCCTATCTGTTAGGAAGTTTCGGGGACGAAACTTTCTTTAAGGGGGGGATGATGTAAGGACTGAGATTTTTTGCAGTGTAGCTAAACTCTTAGTTAACGATGTTTTTGTGTGTAACTTAATTACAAAAGCACTCGTCAAGTTTCGAGTGAAAACAAGTTAAAACAGAAATTCCACGCGATTTCCAAGTTTCACTTAAAGTGAATAGTAATTAACTCGATTTTCCGGAGAAGTCACGGTGGGAAGTTGGCTTCTGGCTCGTATCGGACTCCGTTCCTAGCAGTCCAATAGCTCGTTTCGACCGGTTCAGCTCTTCTGGAACTATTGGCGCTAACAGATTTTGAGTTTGACGCACGGATTTCGAGAAGATCCAAAAATACATGTTTTATATGTATTTATGTGTTATTCCTTCTATTGGAAAGAAAGATTGGATTTTATCGCGAATCCGTGGTCGATCGTGGTGAAACGAAATCGTAACTTTGTTGTCTCCGTCGTGCTGATCGCAATGGTGTAATCCGTTCGCAAATCCAACGGACGGATCTGCGGAGATTGCGCGTTGATCGATGAGAGGTCTGTAATGGCAAAACTGTAATTTCGCAAAAGTCGCGATATTTTATGTACCGTTTCGCATGGGATCGCACATGGAGGGGTGTCCGCGTGTTTTACACGCGCTGTGAAGGACTCAGTAATAAATACTGAGGTTTGGTAGACTTATTTGCAAAGTTGCACCTTAGTATTTATAGCTCTCTAGGGTTTGGAGCCTTGTAACCCTAACCTAGCCCTAGCCGCACCCCCAGCCACCTTCACCCCACTTCCCTGCACTTGCTGCGCACGCCCAGGCCGCCGTCGACTGAGCCCCGGCCGGCCAGCTGCCGTCGCAGCCTTGCCACCTAACCATTGTGCCATCTTCTTTCTTTCTCTCTTCTCTCGGGTTGTGAGGAAGCCCGAGACTGCCGCCACCTCCAGACCCTCCGCCGGTGTCGCCCTGTGCTCCGGCGATCATCCCCGCCAACCGCCGCCGTCGCCTAGCGCCACCGCTGCCGCCCAGGCTAGTTGTTGCCGCCTCGGACAAGGCTCGGCCGAGCCAAGTTCCAGCAGCAGCTCACGCGCCGCAGCCACTTGAGAGCACCTCTGTTTCCCCTTCCAGACCCCCGGCTTCCCTTTCCGCCGGTCGCTGCCGCCTCTGTGGGCCGCCGCTGCCTCTGTCAGCCGCAGCCGCCCAGATCTGCTCAGGCTGAGCCGAGTGCAGCTGTTAGCCGCCACACCGCCGCCCATCGGACCACCTCTGCCGCCTTCCCCGGAGACCCGGCGACCCCCGCGTGCCGTCGCCGTCGTCCCTGCGGGCCGCCGCCGCCGCCTCCTCTGTCAACCACGGCCGCCCCAGGTCTTCTCGGGCCGAGCTAGCCCCGCTATCTCTCCCCTGCTCCGCCGCTGCTCGAGGTTGCACCCGAGGCACTTCTCCGACCTCCTTCAACCCTCCACCACCGTCCCTGAGCGCCCCGGCCGCCGCCTTGGCCGCAGCTACCCTTGGAACCCGAGCCGAACCTGGTGCGGGCTCGGTTGGTTCCGCCGTCGCCGCCGCCGCTCCTCGCCGCCAACTGAGGTGAGCACCTCACTCCTCACCTCCCCGCACCCATCCCTGGCCTCCGCGCCCGCCGCCGTGCCGCCGGAAGCCGGCCGGAGCAAGCTTGCTCCGGCCAAGCCCGAAATAGGGCTTAGTTAGGATGGTTTACTGTTCCGAGTTTCTCGAGCCTCCCCGATCTCTACGGAAGGGAGCATGATGATCCTGGCAAGTTTTTGATCATCGTGCTCACCTTGGTTTCTGTCGGGAAGGTCCCGTTCCGCTGTTTTTGTGGTGTCGACCCTGTAGAGCGTTTTTGGCTGCTGTTCTGTGTTTGTGCGTGCTTTTTCGGCGATCCGAGGCTGTTCCGATGCCTCCGGAGGTGAGCACGGTGATCGCTGGTCAGTGCTGATCACAGTGCTCACCTTACCTTGGATCAGCAGTGTCCGGTTAGTCTTGTTCGGCGCGTTTCTCCGTGGCTGCGCGCTTTTTGTTGAACCTTCGGGTTGCTCCCGCGCTTCCCACAGTGAGCCGTTGTGCTCTGGATCATGAGCACGGCCTCCGGTACGTCGAAACAAAGCTATACGTGTCTTGGCAGACCTTGGAAGTCCTCGGTTTGCGTGAACTAGCTACTTGATCGCTCAAATCACATAAAATGATAAGATTTTATGTAATTTGAGGGACTTTTATGCAATTGTGCACCTTGTGGCTACTGTGGGCAACGTGTTGGAGTGTGTGGTAACCTCTGGACTGATTGTCCATGATCCGATAGCCTTTGCGGAAATCGAAGAGTCGGTTACGGTGCGTTTTTCGGCGAAATTCGCCGAAAGAACGCGGTTTCGGTTCGGATTTCTTCCGACGTGGTTTGGTTGTCTTGTGTGTGGTCGCTGAGCCTTGTTGGCTAGTCACCATCATTATTTTGTAGGTTCGGTGATGATGGGTGAGCGACGGTGGGTTCCGGTGTCGAAATAGACACTTCTGGGAACCCAGATTTGTACAATTATCCGGTGATAATTGTGTAGTGTTGTTATCTTGTGTTTGATGCCAAAACATCCAAATCGGAGTGTTCTGGTGCAGCAGGTGACTCGTGGCACGAGTCGGTAAGTTTCGGGGCATTTAGTGGGTCCCGACGGCGTCCCGGTGTGGTTTTCGGGACTTCCGGCGAGTTACGGTAATCGGTATTGGGAAACCGATCTTCGTGAAATTGTTTGTGGGGTTGTGGATACTGTGGTTATTAGTTGTGGGTTAGATACTAACCCGGTGGACCCTTTATAGGTCCTGTTGACATTCTTTTGCAGTCAGGAGACAGACGCGACATCCTTACAGATGGGTACCTCGATCCGACGTTGGTACAATGGTGCACGCTCGGTGATGGTTTCTTAGCCTTACTCTTCTGTTGTTACTATCGCATAGTATATTGAGCCTTGAACCCTTGTTTATTCGTTATACTCTACTCGTTGTTTGCATGCTTAGTATCCTGAGTAGGAGTAGAGTAGTTCTATCTACATGCGTATCTGTTGACCTAGTTGGTCTGTAGTTGCATTCAGTATCTGTTGACCTAGTTGGTCGGTTGTTGCATTCCGTATCTGTTGACCTAGTTGGTCTATTGTTGCATTCAGTATCTGTTGATCTAGTTGGTTGGTTGTGCATTCCGTATCTGTTGACCTAGTTGGTCGATTCTCGTACTTCGTATCAGGGACCTTGTTGGTCAGTTGGACTCTGTAGACCTTGGGTCCAGGCAACACATCGACTCTCTTGTCATGTGTTTCGATCTGGTTGATCGTAGTTTGGCGTTGTACGCCCTTGTTTCTGGCTTCGGCCTAGGCATCGGCTTTAGCCGGATTTCGTTTAAGCATATCAGTATGATTTAGTCACAGCACTGTGTATTATAGACACCAGGTTGGTTTGGCCACCAACAAGAGGTGTACGTATCCGGATAGGTCGTTGGTGACGCATGAATAAGCTCTCAGTGTCTGCTCTGTGACAGGCAACGCTTGAGATTTGCGGACCAATATAGCAGCATTAGATTGGGTATATTTGGACTTATCGTCTGGTTGACGCATATAACTATAGTAGCAGTTGTCGCTTGTATATCTTCAGTTCTTTCGTTAGATTGTTTTGCTACTATAGTCTTGTTTATTACAGTAGCGGTAGTTGTACTTTCTTTCATATACATGTCTCTTTCATTCATTATTATTGCTACTGTATTTTCTACTGACCCATACCGTTGTTTAGCTCTTCCTGATCCGGTGAGTACTCCTCGCCTTCATCGGCTTGCGGTACCCACTGGGAGGGGAGACATGTTTATATGTTCTCACCTCCCCCACTATTTTTCAGGTATCGCGGGCGGTGAGGGTTGAGACGAGACGTGAGATACATACGTAGCGGTCAATAGAGCTTCCGACCCAGGTTATTCGGTTTAGTTTCTACCCTTACTGTCCTGTTGATATAGCTTAGATAGTTTATATGGTTCGGTTTTTGGGTATTTCAGTTAACTATCATATTTTGATTTGGCTTTATGAATGTAATAAAAGGATTCGTGGTTTCGTAAATAAAAGGTTTTCTACCCCTCGTGGTAGCGTTTTTAAAGAATATATGTTTCCGTATAGGAAACAGTTTTCAAATGAATTTTCTATGGATTTATGTTTAAATATTTAATGTATAACTGTGATGTGAATGGTGAATGAATGATTGCATAGTCGTTTCTATATTCATTTGGTTGTGGTTGTACCTGGGATACTTCTTGTACTTGTGCGACGCCGTGCAAATACAGGGGAGACTCTGTCCGTGTGAACAGTGGATTCCCTGTATTTGTGGCGGATCTGGCATTCCCTGGGGTTAGATCTTCAAAAAAAAAAAAATTTCGCGGTGTTTTTAACCTAATGGGACCCCGAGGCGTGACAATATTAATATAATTCCATTCATATACTAATAATATCATTCATTCAATTTTAATAAGTATAAATTATAGCCGTATAATTTTAATTGAAATTATCATAAAATATATTAATTTTTAGCCATTGGATCTAATTCAATGGCACGATTTAAGTATCTGTCACTTTTTTATCTAAATTGCTCTTAGACAGTGCATATCAAATCCCACATTTTATACGCGTACCTTATCTCCTAATAACCGTCATCTATATAACTAGTGTAGTGACCCCGCACGATGCAGCGGGCAAATATTATTGTAGCAAAATTTTTCTTCGTCAAGACTCAAAGACATATGATGATTTAAAAAAAAAAAATCTAATGAATGCCTCATAAGTTAGCAAAAAAAAAAAAAAAGACACATCCTAACAGTGCACAAATTTCTAAATATAGAGAGCTTAAAGCAATTGAATCAGCTTACATACAATAGGCAAAAGAATGGAAGAAGTACCTGAAGCTAAAATTAAAAAAAAGCAATTGTAATTTTTAGCGGCTTTAAACAACAAAAAGTCTGTCGTACTTCAAAAACTTCAAAATATAAAATATAATGAACTCACATAAGATTTAGAAGTAAAAGGCAGAAGAAATAGTAGTATAACATTTTTTTCTCATTCCTCGCAACATAGAAGCTATCACCACAATAATAAAAGAAGCAACTATTTTAAGTATAAAATATGTTATACAATTAAAGACGAAATACTAAATACATAAAAGAACAAAAAAATTTTGAGTAACAAATAAATAAAAGTATAAGCAGTTAATTCAACAGCAGCAGGAGTAACCATAGATACAATAAAATTGAGAGTTGTAGAAGCCGAGTAAAGAGTGCGAGAGTTGGCTGAAAGAAAAAATAATAGTCAGTAAAAAATTATAGAAAGAATAAAATAGGACTAAAATGAAAAGTTGGTTAAGAAATGTTACTAACCTGCTATCCCAAAAATATGCAGTTGCAGTAGTACAAAAATCAAGTGAAGCAGCAACTTACAACATTAATTAGAATATATAAGTTGCAGAACTTATAGTCAAATAATTTTAAACAGGAATAGTAGGAAAAGACCATCACAACAATCAAAAATAATAATATGCAGAACACACTGGTTGAAATTATTTCGCAATTTCCATCCTAGTTAATTTACTTTGTAAAATATGAGTTAAGCAGGTAGATAAGTTAAGTTGACAGATAGGGAGGAGAAAAATTCCATACAAACCCATAATTAAGCAAAATAGTTAATCTAATAGGTATTTCGTACAAAAGTCGAAATATAAGTAAGGGTACTGACATATCGATAAAAGGAAATAGAATTTAATCAAAAAGTATACCTGCCTAAATTAAGGAAATACCTTCACGTGGAGTAAAGAAAACCTTATTTCGTCAATATTGAACAGGAGAACGGGAGGGATAGATCTGAGTTTATATTGATTTATGTTTCTAGTGTCTCATAGACGGGTATAAGAATTTGAGATAGGCTGCATCATGTACGCGTGAGTCATCTCAATACCATTGCATTTAATACAAATTCATATAGTCATAATTGTGCTCTTTTCTTTAGATTGAGATAGCATACTCTCATGATCATACATAAACAGTACACTTGAAGGAATTCAATTAACAGTTTACTGCAAAATGTGACGACTATTCGAGTTTTCCTACATTTGCAGAGGGGACGGGTTTCCAAAAGACCATAGTCACAAATAAGAGACTAAAGAACAACAATGTTTATGAAGAGAAAAACCTTTTCCGATCCAAGTAGAAGGCTCGAGGGGATCAATTCTTGAAGCTCTATTGTATTACTGAATTGCCGAAGTGAAATTTTTGTTTTGATTCGGATCAACCTTTCCCAAGTGAGTGTAGTAGGCTCCCAAAGCATTTAGGATAGCGATTCGCTTATACTTGATATCAGCATAGTACTCATCAATTTCTGCAGCTCAGACAAAGAACTCACTCAATTACAAATAATTTCATCAGTTGATTCACTTTGACCAGTAAAGAAAATCAGTGTAAAGAAATGAGAATATACAATACTTTTCTAAACTACAAAAAGCCAATTCTTTAAATGCATGCCATTATCAAAATATCTACCAATTATTATAAAAAAAAAGAGTTTAAAAAAATCTGGGCTTGACCCTTCCTCCAAGATCTGCTGAAATTGTTCTATCTTTCCTTGCTTGAAGTATTTTCTCTGAATAAACAACAACACAGAATACAAATAAGACAACGTTGTGCAAAGCAATATACAATTCAAAAGACAGTAATCATATTCAACTTAGTCAAGAAAGAAAACAATTTCTCCAATGAACTTCAAAGGAAAAGCTTATTGTTACACCCACCAGATAATTAAATAGTAGCTTCCACGCCCCACCACAACTTACTCACCAAACCAAAACTTACAGATGGGACACAAATTGTTTGCAGCGCACACAAAACCAAGCATATAGAAACATGTATGAAGGGGCTGCCATTGGTTTTACTAATCCTCAGAAATGTAACCAAGAAGTTGTAAACAAACGACTTCTAATCAAACTAATACATTGAATCACCCTATGTTTGAATTTCAACAAAATAGAAAAACTAATATGGGAACTTTAAATTGTAAAGATGTTACAAAAAATTTTGTTCATGCACATTTATACAAAATGACAATGTCCGATTGTATACATGGAATACAATACATAGAAGATTATCTCTTTTTTTTGGAGGCAATTGTTGATTTAAGAAGCAGAAGCAAAGTCATACAGACACTTACTATACCAAGAGCTACTGACAAGGGACAAATTACACAAAGCATTAAACTATTGTCAATCTTAAACAGTGGTAGGGCAAAACCTAGCATATATTGGTTTCACTAATCATTGAATATAACCAAGAAGTCACAAAAAATGAGTTATTGACCCTCCTGACACTAATTAGCAGGGAAAAACCTAGCACCGAGGTGAGACCTCTTGACTGTACTCGAGAAGTTTCTGCTCGATCCGTTTCCCGGAGGTGAAATCGAAGGCCGCGGAGGGATCGCTACCAAATCAGAGATGGGAAAAATTAGAAGAGAAATAGGATTTTTTTGCTGCAAACAATTTTTTTTCAGAGGCATATTATATAGGCAGCAAGAAGGGACAACGGAGACTGTATCAGAACCATTTTCGTGACTGGAAGGGATGAATAAGCCGAAACGAAGCGCCGCTAACGGGAACGACGCGACTGGAAGAAGGGCCGACTACGAACTCGGAGCACCATTCCGTCCAGAGAGGGAACAGGAGTCGGAGCGACATCAAGGGGTGAACGAAACGAAGCGTCGTTAACAGGAACGGGCGCGACGGGAAAAAGGCCCGACCACGAACTCGGCCATCATTCCGTCCAGAGAGGGAACAGGGAGTCGGAGCGGCATCTAGAGGGGCGAGCGAAGGAGAGAGGGAACAGGAGTCGAGCGGCATCTAGAGGGGCGAGCGAGGAGCCGGAGGTGGAAGAGAAGTTAATTAGAAGTAGGGGAAATTAAATGGGAATTGCAGAGTAGGAAAAAAAATTTGGTTGGGTTAAGATGACAGGTAGGGCCCACAAAAGTTAAATTAAGGTAACGCTGCCACGTGGACAAAATACCACGGGCTTTCATAAGGGTTATAAATTCCATATTCTATTTTATCTAATAACTTATCTAATAATAATTCTCATACTTATCTAAGCATATAAAAATTTTTATAATAACAAACGGAATATAAAGAAATAAAAAGATATTTCATACTGACGGTTATGATTAATTTGTTAAAAAATATCTTAAATAAAAACAAATAGTTATGATTAATCTATTAGAAAATAGAATTCTTATCTATCAACATATCAAATTCTACGAATGTTTATGATTAATTTTTTAAAAAATATTTCAAATAAAAATAAGGGTTACAATCAATCTATTAAAAATTAGCATTTCTGTTTATAGATTTTATATTGAAATTAAAATTTGAGTTTAAATCATGAATTGCATTTAATTTTGGATATCAAATTTGAATTAACAAATAAAATTTTTTATTATAGTGGATCAAAATTAAATTTTAAAAATTTTAAATTTATAAATTTTGGATATCAAATTTGAATTACCAATTAAAATATTTAATTACAGTAAACTAAAATAAAATTTCAAAGTAAATGTGAATTAAATGTTGACGCTTTTAGTTTAAATAATAAATTTTAATTTTAAATTTATCAGAATTCAAAAAATATATAAAAATATTCAATGTATATATTGAAAAAATTATCTAATAAAATATAACATATTCATTTATAAAACATAATTTTTATTGTAAATTTTTGCAGCTAGTAATATCTATACTAATAAAAGAGCGAGTTTTAAAAATTTTTTCTTTTCCAAAATGCCACTCCATATTAATATAAGTTCAATCATATACTAACAATATCATTCATTCAATTTTAATAGGTATAATATCACGCCCCGGATTACTCGTTTCCCCGGGCACGCTAACAGACCCGCCGTATACATAGGAATTTTCCCTGTATACGAAGCGAAACAGTAACAGTATCTATAATCATACAATACTACAAACAGTAGTATAGAGCTGCTAGGAACTAAACCAAATAAAAAAAAATAGTGGTTCAATACATACATAGCATCTGGGTATAAAAATACTCGCTCAGGCGAGGTATAACATCTGTATGTAAAGGATCAAAAACTACAACTACCTGTAGCTGGTACCCCTCTAGCTCTGGCTCGTTTAGAAGGACTCTAACTCGCGACGCCCTTGCCACGCTCAGAATCAGCAATGGCAGCAGCCGAAGACGACGGCTCTGCAAAAACAGGGGTAACAACTGGGCGTGAGAATTACTGCAAAAACAAGTAGTCCTCAGTGGGTACCGCCCTCGACTCATCGGCTCACCTACTAAGTCTACAGATGAATGCTCAATGATAGAAAGGAAAGCTGGAACAAATCTATAGTTATATACCACTATACTATCATGATTCGATACTACTATCCGTAAAGTAAAACAAACTCAGACCCAAACTCACTAGGGACTGTAAACATACCCGTCCCAGGGACTGTGAGCACACCCGTCCTGCCTGTCGAAGCTAGACAGCTATCTCCACACTAAACAGTCCGTGGAGAGCAAGTCCAACCAGGACACAACGACACCAACGCAAACGCACAAAGCCCGACTTCGGAGTGGCACTCGTGGGCGCTACCCAACCGAGTATGCAAGCGTGTCTCTGCCGAGCTCAATCAGGCTCCCACAGGCTATAGTCAAGTAAACAGGGTCTAACAGGTCTAACAACCGAACTCACGTGCCATCGGCACAATCTGATGCAAAAACAGCAATCTGGGTCCATCGTCAACCACGACGGCACCCGACAGTCCGAAACAGCCTAAACACCGCTATAAAAGTAAACTCGGCATTTCAGCACGAGCGTAAATGCATTCTAAACTACTATGGGTATCCACCGCTCCGAAACTGCAGTGATACAAACAACCACGGCTCCTAGATCTAAATCAGGTAGTTTAAATATATGACGGAGTAGAATCGCTGGTTTTCTCCTAAGTCAATTTTCAAGTCCAACATGTATAATTTATCTAAATTACTACAGTATGCTCCAAATTCAGATTTCATTTAATATGCTAATCCATGAATTTGAGCTAACACATGTTATACAAAAGCTGAAACTATACATGTCTACTATGCGATGCTTAGGAGTAAAAACTGATGATTAACCCACCTCTTGCGCAACTCCACAGCAGCAAGAAGGTCCCGAAAACACTGGTAATCTCTACTGTAATCACCACTGGACCAGCAGTAAACCTCTTCGAAGATCTGAACATCAAAACCCTAACGAATGCATTAAAATCCACAATTTCAGCACTTAAGTTTGATTTTTTCCAACTTCAATGTCAAAACTCACCTAATCACCTTCAAATCAGGTGAGGAAGGTCTCAAATCCAGTAAACAATGCTGAAGTATCCAACTCTGGTTAAAAATCCTGCTCCTTCCAAAAATTGCATTGAAGAACAACCAAAAAGCTCAAAGTCAGTTTCAATGCGACAACAGCAGAGTAAAACTTAAAATCGACCAAGCTAACCTCACTCAAATTCTGTCAAGTTGGGCTCCACGGATTCTTCTTGAAGTCTAGAATCCAACAAACGAAGTTTCACCGCAATCCTACCTTCTTACGTTGCACACGAGTCAAAATGCCAAAGGTCGCTGCTAGAAGTCTGCAGAGTCAGCAATCCTTGGAGCAATTTGAGGGACTATGATACAATTTGAGGCTTTTCTGTGAAGAACAGGTGAAAAGAGCTCACTGTGGTCGAACACCACCTATTTATAGGGTGTTAGAGCGGTCCAATAAGCCTTAGGAACAACAGCTGCAAACCTATAGTTATGCAGAAACGGGCACTTTCAGGCGCCTGAAAGCATGTTTTGGGCGCCCGAAACCTCCAGGCTGCACAATTGTTCCACTTCGGATCCTCCGCCTGCTGTGTGCTGTGCCCATATCCGGCTACGGCGGACCTCACCTACCACCAGCCACGTGTCAGCGCAAATGATACTCACGAGGTGAACTTTCGGACCCATTTCCGGGCGCCCGAAATCAGGATCCGAATTGGCTTCCAGTTTTGCTCAGTTCTACACTCAAGCTCTGGGCGACCCAAAACCTACTATGGGTGCCCGAATCTAGCAAAACTCCAGTTTTGCTTATTTGAGTGCGCCGAGTCCATTTCTACATCCATTTCGTGCAGAATTGACTCCGACTCAGTCCGACACTTTTCAGATGTGTCGACCAGTCACTAATATTGTAGCCAATCCTATCCAAACTTCAGGAACGCTACATATAAATTACAGCCGTATAATTTTAATTTTAAATTATCATAAAATATATTAATTTTTAGCTATTGGATCTAATTCAATGACAGACGATTTAAGTATCTGTCACTTTTTTATCTAAATTACTCTTAGACAGTGCTTTTTTTTTTTTTGAAAAAAACATCATAAGGCATTTATTTCATAGGATAAACAGTTACAGACTTCTCAAACTCTGCAAAAGAAGACCAACTAGAAGCTACTTGGGAACCAAGGCCCCATTTAGCTAGTTTATCAACACGTTGTGAAAATGAACTATATCTAGAAGACCACCCTATAAGAATATTATTATTGGACTCCAAAAGGCGTCGAAGCAAAGCAATACTCTCTAATTCTTGTAGTGAAAACGGGATATGTTGGTCCTTAAACAAATAGGAACGAATTCTAGTTGGTCTAATCTTTTGTAGAGTTTGAGCAGTCTGTAACTGTTTGTCCTATTATTTAGATGCCACTTATGATGTTTTTTTCAATAAAAAAAAAAGCACTGTCTTAGAGTATTTTTGCTAAGCAAGTGACAGTTTCTTAAATCGTCTGTCATTGAATTTGCTGCAATAGCTAACAATTAATATATTTTATGCTCTTTTACGATTAAAATTATCCGGCTGTAATTTATATGTAGTGTTTCTGAGGTTTGGATAGGATTGGCTTTAGTATTAGTGACTGGTCGACGCTTCTGGGGAGTGTCGGACTGAGTCGGAGTTGTTTCTGCGCGAAATGGATGTAGAAATGGACTCGGCGCACTCAAATAAGCAAAACTGGAGTTTTGCTAGTTTCGGGCGCCCAGAACTGGATTTAGGGCGCCCAGAAGTTTAGGGCACCCAGAAATAGATTTGGGTCGCCCAGTGCTTGAGTGTTGAATTTAGCTGAAACTGGAAGCCAATTCGGATCCTGATATTCTGGGCGCCCGGAAGTGGGTCCGGAAGTTCTACCTCGTGAGTATCGTTTGTGTTGACGCGTGGCTGGTGGTAGGTGTGGTCCGCCGTAGCCGGATATGGGTGCAGCATACCGCAGGCGGAGGATCCGATGTGGGACTGTTTTGTGCAGGCTGGAGGTTTTGGGCGCCCAGAACATGCTTTTAGGGCGCCTGAGAGTTCTCGGATTTTCTGCATGGACTGTAGGTTTGCAGCTTTTGTTCCTGAGGTTTATTTGACCGCTTTTTCACCCTATAAATAGGTGGTGTTCGACTCCATTTGAGCTTTTTTCACCTGTTCTTCACAGAGGACTTATATTTTACTCCCAAATCCCTTCAATCTTTCCATTTTTGCATCATAGATCTACCTCTCCAAGATTTTTGCAAGGATTGCTGATTCTGCAGTTCTTCTAGCGGCGACCTTTGGTGTTTTGGCTCGTGTGCGACGTAGGAAGGTCGGATTTCGGTGAAACTTGGTTTGTTGGATTCTAGACTTCCAGAGGAATCCGTGGAGTCCTGAACTTGACAGATTTTGGTTGAGGTTAGCTTGGTCTATTTTAGGTTTTTCTCTGCTGCTGTTGACATTAAGCTGAAAATTGGATTTTTGAGCTTTTCTTGATACTAACTTTGTAGGCAGTGGGATTTTGGACCTGAGTTTGTTTACCCCTCAGTATTTGCTGGATTTGGAACTGTCCTCACTTGATTTGGAGATCATTAGGTGAGTTTTGATATTGAAATTGGATAAATCCTAAGCTTAAGTGCTGAAATTGATAGTTTTTATTGGATTTTGGGTGAATTGTAATATCCAGATCTTGAGGGGCTTTGTTACTGGTTTGGAGGTGTTTCCCGCAGTGTTGCTTGAGATCCGAGATCCTCTTGCTGCCAGGAATTTCACTAGAGGTGGGTGTATCATCGGTTTCGCTCCTAAGTGCATGTTTTGTCGACGTGTATAGTTCGGTTCTTGTATATCATGCTTTAATTCATCGATTAGCATCTTGAATGTAATATAAATATAGAAGCATGCTGAAATGAATATTTATATTATACATGTTGGACTTGAAATTTGACTTAGGAGAAAACCTGCATTTTTGACCCGTCATATGCTTAAACTACCAGATTTAGCTCTAGGAGCCGTGGTTCGATTGTATCGTTGCAATATCAGTGCGATGGATACCTGGGGTAGTTTAAAAGGTATTTACGCTCGTGCTGGGGTGCCGAGCTTATTTTTCAGCAGAGTTTAGGCTGTTTCGGGTCGTTGGGTGCCGTTCGGGTTAGCGGTGGACCCAGATTTTTGTTTTTGGTCACGGATTGTGCCGAGGGCACGTGGGTTTGGTTTGTAGACCTGTTTTGACCCTGTTCACTTGACTTTGGCTAGTTGGAGCCTGATTGAGCTCGACAGAGATACGCTGCATACTCGGTTGGGTAGCGCCCACGAGTGCCACTCCGGAGTCAGGCTTTGTGCTTTCGCGTTGGTGTCGCTCATGCCAGTTGGACTTGCTCTCCACGGACCAGTTAGTGTGGATAGAGCCTGATAGTCGCAACGGGGCAGGGACGGGTGTATTCACAGTCCCGGGGACGGGTATGCCTACAGTCCCGATTGGATTGGGTCAGATTTGACATTTCCTACAGTTGGTTAGTGTAGAGCATGATAGTGTAGTGATTGATAGCGGTAGAGTGTACTTCCTGCTTTTCCTACTATTTTTGCTCCTTTCTGTAGACTTAGTGGGTGGACCGATGTTGTTTTGGGCGGTACCCACTGAGGACTACTTGTTTTTACAGTAGTTCTCACGCCCAGTTGTTACCCCGTTTTTGCAGAGCCTTCCTTTTCGGCTGCTGTTGTTGCTGATCGGATCTAGGCAAGGGCGTCGCGAGTTAGAGCCCTACTCGAGGAGCAGAGCTAGAGGCACCTCTACTGCAGGTAGATGTTTTGGTTTGGGTTCATGTACATACAGACTTTTAACTCGCCAGCGCCAGTAGTTTTGTACTCTGGGATTCAGTGTATGTATATGGAACTCGGTTTCTTTTACTTTACTAGTTCTTCTAGCAGCTCTATACTACTGTTCGTAGTATTGTATGTTTTACAGGTACACCTGTCGCTTCGTATACAGGAAAAATTTCTTTGTATATGGCGGATTTGTCGACGTGCCCGGGGAACGTGTAATCCGGGGCGTGACAGATTAAGTTGGTATCAGAGCTTAGTTGTAGGTCGTTCGAACCTAGAAACCCTAAGTTTAGCAAACCTTAGGAAAGCAAGACGCGAGAGGCGTAATTTAATTGCGAAAGTCACTGATTAGTTGTTCTAACTCCTTCGTGAGTGGGGTGAGTGATTAAAGGAGTATCTGTTTTGGCCTGAGAAATTATGTTGGCTGCAGACGACATATTTTGGAAGGAAACAGGGACTGCCTTCCAGACTTTCGTTGATTGGGTTGAGAGTGTTGTGTTGTATCTGACCCCGATTTGTTCCTTTCAGCTATGTATCGTCGCCGAGGTAGACCATCGTTGCGGGAGCGTGCCCAGTTGGCGCGGGATCGTGCAGGACCTTCCGAGAGACTTGAGCAGATGGAGCAGAGTGCTCGGCAGGAGCAGAGTGACAGATTGGAGGCAATTGCACCCCCTGTTGTGGAGCCGAGTGCGTGACCTGAGACTAGCGCACCCCCTGACCTGAGTGCACAGTTAGCTGCCCTGACTGGTGACGAGGCAGCAGGGGGAGTTATTGCAGAGGATGTGTGAGATGGTGGCTCAGACACCGAGTTCAGCACCGAGAGTACCAGAGCAGATTGTTCCGTCACTGACTACTCCAGCGGTAGCCTCAGCCACGGTTGTGCCCCCACAAGTGGAGCTTCTGCAGCGCCAGTTGCGCCTGCTAGGGGGCCCGTATAGTTGACAGAGGTCGAGCAGGAGCGGTGGACGGAGAGGTTAGCTCATTTTCGCCGTTTTGATCCATCGATTTACGATGGCTTTTGCACTGAGGCCTGGATTGTTGAGGGTTGGGTCAGTGTGATGGAGAAGCTATTCGAGAATCTTTTCATTCCTGAGGTGGAGCAGGTGTCTTTGGGAGTCCACTGTTTGGCAGGTGATGCTCATGCCTGGTGGAAGAGGGTGGGAAGGAAGACACGTGAACGGCCGGTACGGAAGCATGCACCGAGGACATTTACAAACGTACCTTTTCATTGATCTCGACCCAAACTGTGCTCGTATGATGATTACACCGAACATCCACCTCACAAGTCCAAAACCGACATAAATTATCAAAGGAAAATGGTTAACTCTCATTTGTTTGTCCGGATAAGTCCGTTGATATCTTTTGCCTTCTCCCGCCAGATCAGAAACGAATATCATTAATATTCTTCGCACTTACAATATTCCGGCGTACCCAAGATACAAATGTACAGACATGCGATCCCATCTCAAGATTTTCGTGTTCGCGAGAGGCATGATGTTGTAGCAAACCACAAAGTTCAAACATGTACTCCATGTTGAAATCTTTGGACATAACCATATATGCCGTTTGGATTCGAAGTACCGGCATACAAATAGTGTTCACGACACACGGTTCAATCTGCGCATGTGAGTCGATCTGGCCTGGAAGATACTCCACTCCCGTCAGTCTTTGCTTCCATCTACTAGCACAGAAGTATTGTCGCAGGAGTGATGGATAAACCAACACCACGTACGAAGCTTAAATAACGTACGGAACCACCGTCGGATGAGATCACATGACGGGTGACCTGCTCGCATGTTAAAAAAAAATCGCTCGGTATCAACTCACAGCAATAACGTTTGCTCCGGGAAATCACATAATCTATTGAAGATTTTCCTGTTCAAATAAATTCCTGAAAAAACCCGGCACACAACTGAATGAACTAGCATCCACATCTCTCTCACAATGCAGATCGTTTCGACGAGATATTGGACCGGCGATTAGATGAACATCCTGTAGACTGTTGACGTGTGTGATAGCAGCCGCGTTCTCGATTTCAACCAACCCCCGCGACTTACGAGACTGGACGCTCAGTCGCCTTTCCTTTGCCTTATCCACGGCATTTTCTTTTCCTTTGCCTTTATCACGGCTTTTCCTTTTCCTTTGCCTTTTCCCAGATATCCTTATCCTTAGCAATTACCTCGGGGAACAAAAAGCCTCCCATCCGGTTCAGCTTCTCAGATTCGTCACCAGGACATATTTCGCCTCTCTATCATTTCCGGTGAATACTCCCAACCGGCCGTTTAGCTTTGTGGAGCCGCTGTCGTTGTGCTTCCTACCGACCATCACCAGCATAAGAACCAGCAAGAACAAGTAGCCACACGGTACATTTTCGAAGAAAACCCCTGTTAAACACAATGATTTTATACATCATTGAACATAAGAACAATTGATTTGTGATTAAAAAAAAACTTTATGAAAATTGATATGTAATTTCTAAATTAATCCTAGAGCCACAGTAACCATGAAAAGATCATGCGACAAAGCAAGCATCAAAAACCAGAATAAATTCACAGTTTTCAAAAAAATGAAAAATTAGTTTTTGAATGAAAAAAACATAGCAAAAACAACCTAACGAATATGTATCAAAGTATATAGAAATCAATGCATGAAAAATTGTTGGACTAAGATGTCAAGAGTAAGATCAGGGGAAAATTATGAAGAGATTTAAACAACTAAATGAGTTCAAATCCTCAAAAAAACTTGAAATAAAGCAAAATTCGCGATTATACAGACAACAACAAAATAAGTTCAAGAATCATACCAAAATCCAAGTGTAAATTGATGAAGATGAAAGCCAAAGCACCCTAGGTATGTTAGAAGCGCTGGAGAAAGTTTTGAACAGAAATTGGTAACAGTAAAAGAAGGGAGACCGCATAAACCCTCTTATATCGGTTCGGGCGCGAGGGACCGGTCTCTCTAAGTCTGGGACCGCCCAGGAGCCAAACCGAAAATTCATTTTTCGTCCAAAATTTTCAAAAATTTCTATATATATCCTCAACATATCGAACATCAAAAATACATAATATCCATCCCAAAGACTTCCAATAAACATTTCATTAAATAAAATTTTGTAAAATCAATCTCAACAGATATTCACATTTGTTCAAGATATTGTTTGATCCGAAGAATCAAATAAATTTTGATAGTATCAAATAAAAAATTCCACACATCATGCGCAAGATCTAGGAATAAATTGTATCATTTTATCATAATATTTGTTAAGAAATTGATAATAAATCTCATACTCATAAAATTAAAAGAATATTCTCAAACTTGAAGATATACACTAATTCGAGATAGGAGTGGCTCTTTGAGCATCTTTAACTAACCACCTTATATCGCCTAGGAGATATATTAAACATAGTATTAGATTTACCATCTCCACAACATCTCATATTCATTTATTTCTTTATTGGCTTTTTAGTCATAGGAGACTATTGATCATCATGTCACGTCAGCTGCACACACGACCGGACCGGACCTTGGCGGTGGTAGCCTCTTTCCTCCATGTGTGGTAGTTCTTCACACTCGCCCGCGAGGGATGTACTCTGTCCACATCTTGAATCTTCTAGAAATTTTCATAGGCCTAAAATCGGAAAGACTCCACCTAAAAGTAGCAACCCTCAAGTCAAAAACATTATCAGCAATTTCAAAACAGAGAAAGAATATTATTCCATCTACTTAAAAACATAATAATCAAACAAACAAATACAATATCTCAAAATTCGAAGCATGAGTCGCTGAATTTGATTCAAATGTTAAATCAGAATTTGCATAGATCTTGATCGTTCAAAAAATATGCAATAGAGAATAACCCTGACATTGATTCAATTAAAACTAAATATGAAATACTAAATTCACAGATCTAAAACTCATTTACCAAAACGGGAAACATCTATGAAAGGAAAATCAGATCAACCTCAAACAGCCGAAAAATCATGCCCAAGAAAAAAACAACAATATGCCAACATGCACTAGTGATCTGTGGCTCAATTAGAATATATCTTAGATTGACAGGTTCATACCATTGCGCTTTCTTAAATGCAGAAAACGTTTTGATTCTAAAAGGTTTGGTTGTAAAATAACTGCAAGTTGATTTTTCAGTCGAAATATATTCAAGCTTGTATAATTAATTTTGATCAACCAATTCTCTAAAAAAGTGATATCTTAGTTCATATGTTTGTTCTATGAGTATAAACATGAGATTTTTAGAAAATATTAATTGCATCGTGTGTCACACAGAACAGTAAGTGTTGGGTAGGAAGGAATCCGATAGATCGCTCAGTAAGCTTTCTTCATCCAAATTAATTGAGTAGAGCAAACTCCCAGCCGCAATGTATATCAGCTTCTGCAGTGGAAAGAGCAATACAATTTTGTTTCTTTACTCTGCCAAGCGACCAAACAATGTCCAATGTAAAAACAAGCTCACTAGTACTTTTTTCGAATCATCTGCGGGGCCTGCCAGTCGAGCATCCGAAGTAGCCGATTAGTCAAGGGCAGGTTCCCATAGGATACCAGAGGCCATACTCGGCTTGTTCCTTTAAACATACGAATCGACCTTTTAAATGCTTTCAAAATGCTAACTTCCTTAGGGTAGCCTGATAACGTGGCACAAATTCCACACTAAATTGGGCAATATCTGGCCTCCTCGCAAGATCTAAGTACAATGAAGGCACCAATCATGCTTTGTATTGTTTCTCAATCCACACTCTGACCTTTCTGAATTCAATACCCAGTCCTTGTGCTTTGTACCATGGAGTGTCAAAATCCTTTTGCATTTTCCATCAAATTTTCTTACCAGTTCCTTGCATACTTTGTTTGACAAAGAATCTCCATCTTTTGATTGTTTAACTGAAAAGTCAAAGGAAATAATTAAGACTCTCCCGATCTATTGAATACTCAAACTCGTCTGTCATTTACTTAGCCGAATCGAGCCGCCGTCCTTCTTTTAGTAGCCGCCAAAACTATTTCATCCACAGTATAATTGTCGCACTAATGAATTATCCTATCAGTGTGTTTACAACAGAGAGTTCTTCATTCCCCTCGGTGTATAGCCCTTTCAAAAGATATTTTTTGTCAACCATTTCGTACCATGCATCTGAGGAGCTTGTTTTGTCCAAAAGTGCCTTTTTCAATTCGAAAAACAGTGATTTGGAAATTCATTGAGTACAATAAAACACTTTTGGTTTGTTCAACATAAACTCTCCTCTTTTTAAAAAATTCATTTTAGAAACGTTACTTTTGACTCCATTTGAAGGCGTGATTTTAAAATTGCAAGCTAATCGCCGAACAAGATACGAATAGATTCAAGACGGGCAACCGCGAGCACAGTTCTTGCAAAAGCTTATACTTCCCTCAATTTGAGGAAGTACCCCTGAGCCACAAGTCTAGCTTTGTTCCGCACAATGTACATCTTTATTTTCTTCTTATTATTTAAAAATCCATTTGTACCAATAATGTGTGTGTTCCTCAGGAGGGGGGGGGGGGGACACCAATTCCCATTACATCATTGCGAAACGAAATTGACCGGATATTATCTTGCATGGCCATTTATCCAATATCATCAACAAGAGTCCGTCAACATTTTTGCTCGATCAAAGGAAAAACATAACATGCAAATTCACAGTTAACTGACTTTCTTGTTCGCACACCAACATTAGAATCCCCAATCACATTTGACATAAGGATGAGCCTTGACTGCAGTCAGCGGGAGATAGTTCAGGAGAATCCGCTAGGATTTCAAGCGTGGTTGTTGGTGGCCAGATAATCATTTGAATGCAATGTTTTCAGAGATTGCAATGGAATTATCAGGTAAGAAACATCATCATTCACAGGCATCTACAAACGTGAGAATCATATTATCATCGTCATTCATCAAAGCAATAGAAGAGCATTCCACAGAAGAACTATACAGAAGAAGTTCATCTATTTTATATTGATAGACCATCTATCACCCGTTTAGATCGTAAATTGTACGCACGATAAGCACGATTGTAGTAAATAACAAGAATGATGCTTCGGTCATGCGAGAGTCAAATTTTCAATATTTTCACCGATCCGGAAGGACTAAAACATTACTCCCGAAGACACGAAACGTATTTAAGTTTACGGTTTTCTACCAAGCCAAAGTTCATTAAGGAGTATTCAAAGTACCCGGACGTACATAGATGCCGATTGATAACTAGACAGCTGTGTTAACTGCTTCGGCCAAAAAATGTAACAGCAATTTTTTCTTACTATGAAGATACAACGAAGCCATTCTCCTGTACAAAAAACCCGATTCTCTACGTGTCAAACCACTCATTTTGTTGGGGGATATAGGCAGCCGAGAATTCATGTTTTATACAGTTTTGAAACACAGAAATCAACAATTGGAATTTATGAATTCCCCCCGTTGATCGCTTCGAATGCGTACAATTTTATTTTCGTCAGTCATAAGACGAAGACAGATTTTCCGAAAAAGAATTAAAATTATAGCAGCTTTTTTCAGTAAGAAGCACTCCTACATTAGCGAGTAAAAATCATCAACAATAAGCAAAATTATAACGTTTCACCGCCAAAACTTGAATCTTAGATGTGCTCCATCAAGTCCATGTGAGTAACTCTAGCAGGTTTAGTTTGTCGCCTAAGTGGTTCGAAGTTTTTATGTGTGATCTAGTCTTGTTTCCTAATTTCTGGCAAACCTCACACCAGTGTTTCCTTTAAAATCAATCTTAGGTACACCTCTAACCACCTCTTTTCTTGGTTATCTTTGATATGCTCCTTAAAGTTTATGCTGACCTGAGTCGTTCATGCCAATAAAGTTTCAGTTTCATCATGAAATACGTTAAATTTTTGCTTCATACTAAGGTGTCGATCTTTCCGAATGAGTCTATCATCTCCATTTCGAATCTTTCTCAAAAAACTATTCTGCCGATCAACTCTTCAAGACTCCAAACAACTTTACGAAATTGCGACAACCTATAAAATCCTATAACACACATCTTATAACCTGCAAGAACCATGGTCGGGGATCTGTACCTCTCGTGCCTGTAACAAAGACCCTAACTCAGGACCATGCAACAATGCAATCTGGCCTACATAAGAATGCGTGCAACCCGGATCGGAGAAAGAGTGCGAGTACGAATGCCTTGAATCAAAGTAATTACCTGCCACCACGTCGCGCGAGCTGGCTGTAGAGTCCTCCACCGAGCCTCGTAGACTCTGCCAACTCGGAGCCTGCTGTCGCGCTCACCTACGCGGCACAGACGCATCTGTCCTCCTGGCGTAACTCGGTTGCTCCGTAAGACTTCTGTGGTGTGTGGCTGCTGAAGCTGATGACAGTGCTGGAGATGCTGTCCGGGACAAGCTTCCTCATGTGTCCCGGCCTGACACAATACGTAGCATCTGCCCTCTCTCTGCTCGCACTCCGGCCGGGTGCCCCGCAGATCACACACGTGGCGTCCTCTGAGTCTGCCCCTACTGATCGGATCCCCTAGAACGCTGACGCCCCGAAGACCACTACCCTGAGAATGTGATCGTGGAGGCCTCGGCGGGTCTGCTGCTCGACTGTTCCTCCGTCATCCGGAAAGGGCGTTCCTGTTCCTGGACTCTGCCCACGGCCTAAGTCGCTCTCTGCAGCGATGCCTCACCTCCGCTCCACCACAAGGTCTTGCTCTATAGAGCATCCAGCAGTTCCCTTACGCTGTACTTCCAAGTCAACAAAGATATCCGGTCTCAGCCAGGCTCGAACATGTACACCCTGTGGCCTCTCTCTAGGGCCGCAAATGGTACACAGTTCAGGGAGCTCGAGTAAACTCCCGAGACTCACTCCTGCACTGGGCGATTCATCCCTGCTGAAGCCTCTTCAAATCTCCTCGAGTTTTCTGCTTCACCTGTTGGGAGAAAATATCCCAAACAGCATTCCAAGCAAACTCATCCCATCTCAGATGTAAAGCCACCAGTCCCTGCTCTTCTCCGC
>NW_017890896.1:0-30692 GCF_001540865.1 Ananas comosus
TCTGGTGCCATATGCCACGTGGCGAATTCCGTGTAGGGATTTCAGAATCGCATAAAACCCAGTAAAGGTGAAGCGACTATTTATACAGCTGAAGGAAATCCAACTAAAGTAGAATTTGTAGGAACATTTAGATTAGTTCTTTCCACTGGTCACATTTTGGATTTAGTTGATACATTTTATGTTCCAAATTTTTCTAAAAATTGAATTTCTATTTCGAAACTTGTTAGATTGGGATATAGTTTTAGTTTTAATAATAAAGTTTTTCTTTATCCTATAAATCTCAGATAGTTGGCTCTGGTGTTTTGAAAAACAATCTATATAAAGTATTTTTAGACGTTTCATATAGTGAAATCCTTCTTACCATGCACGAAAATGTTGGATCAAAACGTGGCATTAATAATGAAAGGTCATCCATGTTATGGCATAAGAGGTTAGGACACATCTCGAAACAGAGAATCCAAAGATTAATTAGAGAAGGCATTTTAGATGATTTGGCCTTCTCTGACTTTGGAATGTGTGTGGACTGCATAAAGGGAAAGCAGACCAAAATCTCTTCTGAAGGTGCTAAAAGATGTGATGGACCATTAGAGTTGATTCATACCGATATATGCGGACCTCTTCCTCTATCAATTATTGGCCATAAATATTTTATCACATTTACTGATGACTACTCTCGATATGGCTATCTCTACTTGCTTAAAGAAAAATCTGAAGCTTTAGATGCCTTTAAGGCATATAAGGCTGAAGTAGAGAATCAACTCGAGAAAAGGATAAAAGTAGTCAGCTCAGACAGGGGTGGTGAATATTTTGATAGACAAACAGATAAAGGCCAAATCCCTAGGCCTTTTGCTAAGTTTCTTGAGCAGTACGGAATTGTTCCACAGTACACCATACCAGGAACACCTGATCAGAATAGTGTTGCTGAAAGAAGGAACCGCACATTAATTGATATGCTCAGGAGTATAATCAGTAATTCTACCCTTTCGATATCATTGTGGAGTGAGGCATTCAAAACAGCCCTGTATATTCTTAATCGGGTCCCTACTAAGGCTGTCACTAAGATTCCTTTTGAGCTTTGGACAGGTAGGAAATCCAGTTTAAGAGATTTTCATACATGGGGTTGTTAAGCTGAGGCCAAATTATATGATCCACAAATAAAGAAATTGGACCCTCGAACCATATCAGGATATTTTATTGGTTATTCAGAAAGGTCCAAAGGGTATAAATTTTACTGTCCATCACTTCCTATAAAGATTGCAGAAACTAAAAGAGCACGGTTTATTGAGAATGGTGCAATTAGTGGGAGCTTTGAACCTCGGTTCATTGAATTTGAAGAAATTAAAGAGCATTCGGTTTCTGTACTTGACAGACCCACTATTATCCCTCATGATTTGATGATTCCTATTCCAGTAAAACAACAAATCGTCCTGGAATCACAAAATTATTGTGAACCTATCATTGATAATTCACATCAAGATGTACAAGTTGATAATTTACATCAAGATGTACAAGTGAATAATCCACATCAAGATGTACATGTGGATAATCAGATAGATTTAAGAAGATCCTCAAGACAGAGAAAACCGGCTATATCCAGTGATTTTATTGTCTATCTTTATGAGAATGACCAGAGTTTAAATGATCCTCTTAATTTTTCCGAAGCCATAAATAGTAATAATTCTATGGAATGATACAAGGCCATGAAGGATGAGATTGAATCCATGAACCACAATAAGGTATGGGATCTTGTTGAGTTACCTATAGGAATTAAACCCGTAGGATGCAAGTGGGTTTATAAAATCAAATGGAACTCCAAAGGTAACATAGAGAGATATAAGGCCCGTCTTGTGGCAAAATGATTTTCTCAGAAAGAAGTCATTGACTATAAAGAGACTTTCTCTCCAGTATCTAGAAAGAAATCTTTCCGTATTATTATGGCTCTGGTTGCTCATTTTGATCTAGAGCTACATCAGATGGATGTCAAAACTGTCTTTTTAAATGAGGATCTCTATGAAGAGGTGTATATGAATCAACCTGAAAGATTCTGGCAAAAAGAAAAGGAGCACTTGGTATGCAAATTAAAGAAATCAATATATGGATTAAAGCAGGCCTCCCGACAATGGTATTTAAAATTTAAACAAACTATTTTGACCTTTGGTTTTAAGAAATATATTATTGATCAATGTATTTATCTAAAGGTTAGTGGGGTTAAAATAATTTTCTTAGTCCTTTACGTTGATTATATTTTGTTTGCCAGTAATAATCTTGGGCTATTGCATAATATTAAAGAATTTTTTTTCCAAAATTTTGAAATGAAAGATTTAGGCGAGGCCTCATATGTTCTTGGTATTAAAATCAAAAGGGATAGACATAAATGGTTACTCGGTCAATCTCAAAAGGCCTACATAAAGAAAGTTTTGGAAAATTTTGAAATGCATAATTGTAAGCCCAGTGTTGCTCCTGTCCAGAAAGGAAATAAGCTTAATGATTTTCAGTGTCCCAAGAACTAATTGAACAGATGAAAAGCATACCCTATGCCTCTCAGTTGGTAGTCTTATGTATGCACAAACGTGCACACGTCCGGATATTACTTTTGCCGTTGGATTACTTGGCAAGTATTAAAGTAATCCAAGCATTGAGCATTTGGAAGGCTGCTAAAAAGGTATTTGAAAGGAACTTTGGATCATATTGCATGTTACGAAACCACATTACAGGCTATTTGGCTTAGGAATTTTATCACAGACTTAAGAATTGTGGACTCCGGTGTTTATCCAATAAAGATTTTCTGTGATAGTTCAGCTGCTGTTTTTTTGCCAATAACAACAAGATTATAGTAGGGTGTAAATATTTGGACACCAAATATCTTGTTGTGAGAGAGAAGATAGATGAAGGTTATGTTACAATTGAATACATCAGTAACAAGTGTATGATTGCAAACCCAATGACCAAGAGGCCGGCACATGGGTCATATACAGATCGTGTTTGAAGTATGGGTTTGATTAGTTCTTTTGATGTATAAATTTGTAACATCTATTTTTTTTCAATAAAGTTTAATGCAGCTGTGTTGGACCATTTAATGGACATAAAGTTTTGTCTATTAACAAATGAACATACAGTTTAAGTTCATTCATAAAGTTGTGCCATATAAAGTACTCGGCTAAGAGGTGAAGATGATACGGTAATTATAGAAGGAAAATTTCGTTATGAAGAGGTGGATCGCCATAGTTTCTATCATTATAGTCTTTTAGTTTGAGCTAAAGATCAAGTGAGTTCTAAAGTATTTAATCATAAAGTTTTCAATAATGCGCAATAAAGATTGGAGTATAGCATTCCGTTCATGGAATATAATTAATATGAGCCAAGTGGGAGATTGTTAGGATTTCCATATATTGTGCCCAATTAATCATATTTAAATTAGGATTTGCTATAGATAAAGGTCAATCCTAACATATATAGAACTACTTGATATGGTATATTTTTATCCCTATCCCATTTATTTTAAATTTAAATAGAATCCTAATCAGACTTTGATGGGAAGTCGATCTGGACTCTATATAAAGGTGTATTGGTCCTGCCACCTTCTCATACGCATTCTGGTGAAGAATTACCATCGATTCCACACCATACGGTAGAGTGCCTGAAATAGGAGGAGAAACCAAATCACCCAAGTTCGGTTCGTGACTTCCAAATCATAGCCGGACTTCACGCTTCCACAGATTGATCAGGAATTTCTTCTCGACGGCGCTCTGTGAGTTATCTTATTTTATTTTGATTCTGGATTTTGGTATGTATTTAATTTCTACCTTATTTTACATACCTATAAAATCTATCAATAAAAACGTCCCAGCCTGCACATCGAGCACAGATCGAACGAGAGTAATTATATGCTATCACTACATATAAATAAAACTTTTATATCTTATTCATCGCACGATTATTATTTTCTCACGAGCTAACATTATTAATTTTTTATTTAACATTAAAAAATATCAGATGGATGGATGGATGGATGTAAGATTTAAATATCTTTTTGGTATAGAAAACAGCCTATTATTATTATTACTTTTTATAAAGTCATGTATCGCAGGTGAAGCGCGTGATCGCGGCAAGCATATATTATTTTGAGCAGATGTGGTTGTAATCTTAGGAGAGTTGATATTGTATAAGCATGAAATTAGAATTTAAAATGCTCTAATGCTTTTTCATATTTATTCTTGTAAGATGTGCAGGCTGGTGTATGCTACTGCTTCATGCGGGCGAGGAAAACCTTGCATGTTCAACGGGTCTGTTGCACGCACCTAAGAGAGTCTTTTACGGTAGGTCTTGAGGTGTGACACACTGTTTGAGTTTAAGTTGCACCGTATGAGAAATTGCACTTTAGTCTCAATTAGTTTTAAATTGTGTAACTTAAGTCTCAAACAGTGAAACTTAAATTCAACTAGTGCAATTTTTATTTATATAGTGCAACTTAGTCTCAAATTATTTTAAATACTATAATTTAATCTGAAACAGTGCAATTTCGTTTTCTTCTTCTATTTTCTCTATGTTTTGGCTTTTTTTGTATCAATTACGACACATGATGGCCTTTCTAGGAGAAGAAAAATATATTTTTTTATTTTTTCTTCTTTTTCTTTCATATACTGCAGATTTTTCACTATTGCACCTCCTTTCTTGCCCTCTGCAGCAGCCGCCGCCACGACAAAACAATTATTGTATAGTGGTGACTAAAGTTGCCACCAAATGTATAAAATATCGCTGGTGGCAGATCCAGCCGCCGTCACGACAAAACAATTATTGTATACTCGTGACTAAAGTTGCCACCAAATGTATAAAATATCGCCAGGGGCAGATCTAGAAATTTTTTCTCATACGATTAATATATAAGGAAGAAAAAAAATAAAAAAACTAAAAAAATGAATTAGTCATTAAAATTATATAAATAAAGTATCATTTCTTTTACAATTAATTGTCCTCGATGCGACTTCATATTCCGAAAAAAATGCATAATAGCCTCATTGGAAACACTGTTAAGCATATTTTTTTTTCTATATAAGCCATCAAAGAATCATTCATCAATTGATCACACATAAAGTTACTTAATTTATTCTCTATAAAGTTCATCATAGAAAAAACTAGCAATTGGTAGAACTAATGACAACTTCAAAAGTAAATAAACTCGTGAATACACTACATGCTTTTTCGTCTCAACCAACTTTTGTGAAATATCACCAATTCCTCTCAAGTTATAAAATCTTTTATCTTGACGTACATCTACAATGAAGTTTCCAAGCTGGTGTTCAAGGAAGCAAGAGTTTTTTTTTTTTAATTAAAATCTTTTTTTAACTTTTTAAAACTGCTAAGGAAAAAAAATAGCCGGTCACCGGACCCGCTATAACTCTTTGTCTAATAAGACTTTTTATTGGACCCCACTTGGGATCAATTTGGACCCCAAAGTGAGGTCAACTATGCTAATTGGGCTCTTGCTACTGACAAAAAAGTGAATCTGCCATCGAATATCGCTACTTAATGACTACAGCGGTGACGAAAATTATCGCCACATGTTGTTTTATTTTTGCCATTAATACTATCTTTTCTTCTAGTGAGCCCCCGACCCGCCCCGACGTGCTCTTCCTGCCTGTTGTCTTTAAATCTTGTGGCATCATTGTCGCTGTCATTGTCAACGTGTATGGCCATGCTTTCTGCTGCAATCTCACCTCCTCATTTTGTGTCATTTTCGATCTGGCGTCAACGGACGTTGGCAAGGTAAGAGAGAGAAGCGCGCATCAATGTGTGGGCAGTGAAGAAGGAGGAGGAGAGAGAGTAAGCAGGAGGAGAAATAGAGGTACAACAGAGAGGAGGTCGGAGATGAACCATGCAGAGTAATGCGAACGAGAGAGAGAGAGAGAGAGAGAGAGAGAGAGAGAGAGAGAGAGAGAGAGAGAGAAATAAGGATATTTTAGTTTATTATAAATCAAGGCCAAATCAGCAAAATCTAAAGAGGGTTTATTTTTACAAATTGCAAAATCGATGAATTTTTTATGCAAAACTTTTTATGCAAAAACGCCACAAGATAAGTGTCACACCCCGGATTACATGTTTCTCCGGACACGCCAACAGACCCGCCGTATACATAGAAATTTTTTCTGTATACGAAACGATAGCTGTACCTGTAAACAAATCAAGCTACAACCACAAGGTAATGAGCTGCTAAACTGAAAATAGAATATATATAAAAACCTCGAGGGGTTACTGTACATACAAAAAGTCTACTACACCACTCGCTCCAGCAAATACCCCGACAATAACCATATGTACAAAAAGCCCCAAAACTACTTGTGGAGGTACTCCTCTAGCACTGCAACAAGACTGGAAAGGATCTAGCTCGCAACACCCTTAATTTCCACGATTAGAATCAGTAACAGCAACAGCCGCGGACGAAGACTCTGCAAAAAGTGGTCAACAACTGAGTGTGAGAACTATTACAAAAAGGAGTAGTCCTCAGTACCTCAACGGCTCACCCACTAAGTTTACAGAAAATATGCACAAGAATAGTAAAGGAAGCTAGAAAAACTCTATAGCTACATGTCGCTATACTATCGTTAACCACTATTCTGTAGATATAGAAATGCACTCTCTGACCCAATCTCACTAGGGACTGTGAACGCACCCGTTCCGCCTATCGAAACTACACCAACCTCCACAACGCTGGGTTGTTGATGAAGAGCAAGTTCAACCTGGACACTACAACATCAATGCAAACGCACAAAGCTCGACTCCGGAGTGGCACTCGTGGGCGCTACTAAACCAAGTATGCAATCGTGTCTCTGTCGAGCTCAATCAGGCTCTCACAGGCTATAATCAAAGCAAATGGGTCTAACTGATCTAACAACCAAAGTTTACGTGCCCTTGACATAATCTGATGAAAAATATAGAAATTTGGGTCCACCGTCAACCGCGACGGCACCTGATAGTCCGAAACAGTCTACACACTACTGTAAAATAAGCTCGATATCCCAGCACGAGCGTAAACTCATCCTACACTAATCTGGGCATCTACCACATACGAACAGCGGCCATACAAACGAACCATAGCTCCTAAAGCTAAATCTGGTAATTATCAGAAAGTGACAGTGTGGAATCTACATATTTTCTCCTAAGTCAATTCCAAGTCCAATATGTAAAATTATACTACTAGCTTAACTCCAAATTCAAATTTTATCTCTAATTTATGAATTCGAGTACTAGCAAAAAAATAAACCAATGATACATGTTGACGATACTAAAACTTAGGAGGTATTCCGACGATTTCGGTAAGCATTAACCCACCTCGAAAAGCTCGTCTATCTACGGCGAGAAGTCGAAAGAAGAGGAAACCATGCGCTCGCTTGGTCTCCAACGGCGCAACCACGACGCACGCATACTTGAACAGCCCTCCGGATCGACGTTAAAAAACTCCCGAGCTCGAGCCATGATCTCAACTACGAGCACATCCAAGAACTAGAGGGAGAGAGAGAGCAGCATACTAAACCTCCTTCTCTGTCTCTCTACACATAAATAAAGAGGTGGGGATAAGGTTGGGGTTATCGACAACTCAAATGACCAAAAGGCTCCTCACCTACTCAAAAATCCAGTTGGAGTACCGGTACCCGATTTGGTTATTGGTACTCGGCCTCTCAGCCCGTAAGCTCGCACGCAGGGTACCGGTACCAGCCCGATGCTGTACCGGTACTCAGCATCATTTGGCACAACCCGAGAGCATTCTGTTATGAAAATACACTGGGGTATCGGTACTCCCCTATATGGTACCGGTACTCAACACTGAAATCCTGCACTTTGTGGATTTCAGCGTCAGAACTCCACTCTCGCCTCACGTCGAGTCCGTTTTGCATCCATTTCGCGTCAAAACGACTCCAACTTGCTCCGACACTCTCCAGATTTGTCGACAAGCCTTAGATGCTGAGATCCACGGGCATCCCAAAAATCAGGGATACTACAATAAGTATACAAATTAAATTGCTTGGCATCTATCTTGATATAGATGCATGCTGATAAGTTATTTATAAAGAAACAACTTCACACTATACTAATTTTTCTTTTTTTTTCTTTTATTTATTTGTTGCGTGTACATACATGCATAATTAATAAAAGATTATGTGCATTATGATCTCATGACGCTCAGGTCATAGGCTTTCTTTATGTTATGGGATATGCTAATTATTTTGCTCATTAAAATTGCACTATTCATTTCCAACATACAATTAATTTGTTGCAATGAATTCTATTTATTGCCTATACCATCATAACTTTATAAATAACTTATTGAGTTGTCATGCCAAACGGTCCATATACTTCCCTACAAAAAAAAAAAAAAAAGAAAAAAAAAAAAAGAAGAGAAAATCTATTATTTTTTAGTTTTTTTTAATATTTTTTTGAAGATGACGCTGTAGGGCTCTTAAATTACAAATATTATTGATTAATCTTTAGCTAAAAGTATGTTCTTTGTTAGGAAGAGAACACAATTATTTGTGAATTTCTTTGTCATAAACTTTGGGAAAAAATGTTTGGAATCTCTTTTAGTCATATAATTACGAATCGATCATAGTTGTTCCAAACAGAGCATGTCATATAATTGTGATATTCAAATTTAAATTAAAATTAACCCTCAATCGTGTCACAGGATAAAGTTATAATTAGTTCTTAAATTAATCACTCCACAAAATTAGGAACAAAAATATAGGATTATTACGCTAGAAGCCTATCCTATCCTCCTTTTTTAATAGAAAAACTTTTCAGAATTAATATATATGGAAGAAATTATGATTCTGTTTGGTAATGAGGAACGAATCAGATTCAATAAAATAAGAAAGGGAAGCATGTTGTAGAATTTTTTGGAATCTCGTTTATTCATATAATTATGAATCAACCATAGTTATTCCAAACATAGTATATGATATAAGGGAAAATTTTCTCTATACCCTTCTAAAACTATTTAATTTTATAAATACCCTTTTAAAAATTGATATATCACGTATACCCCTCAAATTTAAGAAACTTTAAAAAATAACCCTACTATCAAGTCTCCATCCATAATAAAGTTAATAATATTTATATTCCAACTTTACCCCTCTTAATTATTCAAGGGTCAATTAATAAATCTATTTCATAAAAACCCTCTATTATATTTCAAAAATAATTAAATTCTATCTAGACTAAAAATTTAGTAAAATTCAATTGAGTTTAGTTTTAAAAAATTATTCATTTCAATTAAATAAATATTTCTATTTGGAATAAATTGTAGTTAAATTAAATTTTATTTTTCTTTATTGTCAGAATGAGAAATAGTTTATTTTAGTTATATCTTCTTTTTTACTACACCGATTGTAAAGTAATAATTTTTTTTTATTTGACTACTTAATATAGAGAAAATTCGCCGGTATGAATACATTATAACTAAGAGTATTAATATAAAATCTGACCTGAAATAAAAAAATTTGTATTATGAAAGGACAAACTAAATTCTTGTAATCAACGGACTTTGCATGAACCAATAATAGTTTTAAATAATAAATTAAAAAAATAGATAATGAAAAATTTTCACAAATTAAGATAATTATTCCATTAAATTTAATACCTTTGACCAATATTCAGTTGAAACTAACATAAATTCATTTAATAGTTAATTGTTATTAGCTAATTAACCTATTAATTGAATTTTTTTTATTTAACTGATTACAATATTTGAAATCTGAATGGATAAAAAAAAATTAAAAAAAATGGACCACATACATTTATATGCCCTCACCAGTTTAGGGGCAAAATGGACAATTTTATTCTTAACCTTCATTATATCATGGTATAACTAAGATTAAAATGAGTTGAGGGTATTCTTGAAACAAAGTAAATATTTGTAGGGGTAATGTAGGGGTAAGATTAAAATGACTTTGATTTTCGTTTCAACAATTACGATGATATGAATTGCACCTGCAAATTAAAATTAATTGGCCAACAAGTTGGTTATCATTATTTCAATATAATCGGCCTCTCTGATTTGCTAAATACTATTTACTTGAGAGCTTAATTAATTCCCTCCTCTGGCCGTACATCTTATATGTAATATTGAATATGTCAAATGTAGAGACTAATTAGAACTCACAGTCCAATTAGATTCTTAATTAAACTCTATTTATGTTTTAATAAAACTAAATCTCATCTTATCCTAATTAAAGTAGAATTTGACTTTAATTTTAAATAAGTTTGACTTTAATTTCAGTAACTATAAATTTAAACTGAAATCTAACAATAAATTTTCTCACTAATCTGTTAGACAGCAATATTTATGAAACTACCTCTTCTATCTAAGTCCTAATTATCTTCAATGTAGTTAAGAACCAACATTGGACATTGGCTTTTATCCTTCCAGACATTATAGACAGCTTTTTCTTCAATTTTTTAAAAAATCTTTTTAATAAGGGTAAAATATAGAAAACTCCATGTAAGTACTTATTTTTTCACTTCCTCCATTGATTTTTAAAAAATCTATATTTTATCTCTTTAAAATTTCAAGTTGATGTATTTAAACTCCCTTCGTAAGGATTCCCTCATTATTCCGTCTATTTCTTATAATTTATACCGAAGATATTTTTAAAATTGGCAGAAATGCATAAAAGAATTTTATTTTTTTCTTAAAGAACAAGTAAAGAAAATTTAGTCATTTCTTCCTCTTCATTCACGTCGCCTCCGCCTGAAATTTCTCAAAGAGTTGGTGCACTTTCATATTTCTTTTTAACTAATTTGAAAGCAGTTGGCTATCACAATGCCGGAACCGTGGAGTTTATAATGGATACGCTTTCTGGACAATTTTATTTCATGGAAATGAATACTCGCCTTCAGGTATTAATGCTTTTCTTAACTAATCAGGCACACTGTTATCAGCTATTTCTACCTTAAAATGTTCACATTCAAAATACTTTTCTCTGTGCATGATTAAATTTATTCTTGTACACACTGTTTTGGGAAACTTCCATTTTGTATGCATGTGCACTAGTATATATATCATGTGCAACTTGATCCTTACATGCAAATTGCTGTTGTGCGACAGAAAATATATACCTGATTTCTTATATCAATATTTTCAAGGTAGAACATCCTGTAACTGAGATGATTGTTGGCCAAGATCTTGTGGAGTGGCAAATTCGTGTTGCAAATGGAGAACCTCTTCCCCTGACTCAGGAACAAGTGCCCTTGAATGGTAAACTTTGTTTAATGTGATCACACATTTTCAATCGTGCCCGTTTGACAAACTTGAATTCCTATGTGCAAACTGCTAGAATGAGCTATTATTCCCTCTTCAAAACTTGCAATTCTAGCCATATTATCTACCTTTACTCCATTTCATGACCTGCACTTATTTGACAATGGGCCATTATTTCTCTTCTAGGACATTCCTTTGAGGCTCGAATATATGCTGAAAATGTCATGAGAGGTTTTCTTCCTGCAACTGGAACCCTAAACCACTACCGGCCAGTCCCTGTTACCCCAACAGGTAATATCTGCTATTAAAACATAGTACATATGCTTATTGCTACACACATTAGGTAGTATTAGCTAATAAAGCCAGTACACATCTAGAACTCGACGTCTTCCATGACTCAACAATGACCCCTAATCTACATATTGTAAAACAGTGAGAGTCGAAACGGGAGCAGAGGAAGGAGATACTACCAGCATGCATTATGATCCAATGATTGCTAAGCTTGTGGTGTGGGGCGAAACTCGCAATGCTGCATTGGTCAAACTAAAGAGCTGCTTGTTAAACTTTCAGGTGCATGTGACATGTCTAGTTGCTTTTGTATGAATATCAGATCAAGATATTATCATCAAGTTTATTTAGCATTTTCTTGTAAGTTCCAGCTGCTTGATGCCAACGAGCACTGTTGCTTAGTAATAATAGATGGATTGTAATTCTTGTATAGTCGTATCTCGCAACGTCTTATTGTTTGTCTCAGCAATGCTACAATTTTGATTGAAGATATGTGGTGTATAAATATCTAACAGATGCCAACTAATAGTTGTCTTGTAATCTTAAGGTAGAGAATCTACTTCCAGAATGATGCACTTTCGATATATTTTTGTATCATGAACAATTTCATGCTGTTCGCTTTATATTGAAGCATCTGATGTATATACTAATTTCTCTGCCTCAGGCATCTCTGACTATGGCCACTGCAGATTGCAGGTCTGCCGACCAGTATTGGTTTCCTCCAAGGGCTTGTAGGTCACTGGGCCTTTGCGAGAGGCTTGGTAGAAACCCATTTCATCGAGCATCACAAAAGTGATCTTCTAGTTGATTCAGCTGAAAAACTAACTGAAGAAGCATCTAATGCTGCTAAGCTCGGTGCTACACTGGTTGCTGCCTGTTTCATCCCTTGCCCTTTCTTTGTTAAGCAATTAATTATATTGTTTATTGCTCTTTTTCAGCATGTTGTGAAGTCGCCCTGTGCTGGGTTTGTAGATGGGCTAAAGGTTCACGTGCCCTCGGCACAATCTAAGACAAGATGTAAACATCTGGATCCACCGTCAGCCCCGACGGCACCTGATAGTACGGAACAGTCCAAACTCTACTGTAAAACGAGCTCGACTCCTCGGCACGAGCGTAAACTCACCCTACACTAATCTAAGTATTCACGACGCATTAACGGTGGTGATACAATAAAGAAATTAGCTCCTGAAGCTAAATCGATTAACATTTCGAAAATGACAGTGTAGGTTTAACTTGTTTTCTCCTAAGTCAAATCACAATTTAGCATATAAAATTCATCTAAAATTATTAGACTATACTCCAAATTCAGATTTCGTAAAACATGCAAATCTAAGAATTCGAGCTACTAAACATGATGATCAACATAAGAAAAAACATGCTGACACTCTACGACTTAGGAAAAATTCCGATGATTTCGGTAAATATTAACCCACCTTATTTACTAATCCAACCACGGGTTGACTGAGACTCCGCAAGCACTTTCCCCCAACTCCAAGTAGAAGGGAAGTGATGCCAAACTCCAAAATCCCTGCCGAAAATGATGAAATTAAAACTCGAATAGAGTTTTCAATAGAAATCAACATTTCGAATGAATTTGGTTTCGGAATCAAATTTAGTTAACTCTAGGACAATGTACCTTATCAATCAACTAGAAGAAACCTTGAAATAGCTAGAGTATTGATGCATATTAGATAGAATCCCCTAATTCAAACACATAAGAAAGTTAGAGTCACAAACTAAAGTTGAATCAACCTTTAGTAAAAATCAGCATTAACACCGCTTGGACTCACAATTAGCCCAATCAACCTGATGATTTGGCTACTTGAAGATGTAGGTCCAGACCATTGGCCTCTTCTCCTACAAATTCATCTCAATTTCGAAAAGAAACAGTCTGAATTGCATTAACGAAAACTCCTCAACATGCCCTGTTGCTGCTGCTGTCATCAGGTGCCGCTGCTGCCACTCAAGTGCTTCTGCTATTTACTGCCAGCAGGAAACCAACCAGCAGGAGCACAACAGGGAGGAGAAAGTGTGAGAGTGGTCAAGGAACAAGGTTAGTCCACCATGAAGAAAATATCTGAAATTTCACCTCAAATTCTCAGCCAAGTTGTTGAGAGTGAATTAGAAAGAGCAGAATTTCAGCACTAGGCGAAATTGATTGGATACCTAATTAATAGAAAATCAACTTCTATTGGCCTCCAATTCATCTCAAACCTTGCCCCAACCAGCAGTAATTGAGGTTAACTTCACTCTCAGCCTCTCGGAAGATTAGCTAAAGATGTAATTTAGATTAGAATCCAGCAAAAATCTAAGACTGCACATGAACTCCTTTGGTTCAAAAGTAAATACTAAGCTCACCCTTTTTAACTTAAAAATCTGGTGAGAATCGCTCTTAAACCAGCAAAAGGGGGTAGAGAATCAGTTCAAGTTCGAAGATTTCGCTGCTAAAGAGACTTGGATTCATAAAAACATAAGAAATTTTCCTAAACTCTAAAATTTCAGCTTATAGATTGAGAGAAAACTGAGATTAGGCCTCTACAAACCTGAATTTACGTTGGAGGAGTAAGTTCATAAGGTCTACATCCATACTAGCATCTCACCATGAATTCAATTTCACTGCATGAAGATCAATTCCAAGAAATGGATCAAAGAATAAAGGCATTTCAACCAAATCCAAAGAAATTTAAGCCCACTCACCCTACTAGAAATTTAAGCCCACTCACCCAATGAGGAGAAAGAAGAAAAAGAAGGAAAATAAGAAGTAGAGCTAACCACAAACCTCCAATCAATTAGAGGTAGTTGGAGGGTGATACATTGCACCCTTAACCACACTACTAACATGATCCGGCAGGGAAAAATTAATATTTGGATTCGTTGTGACTTCCGGTTCGCGCCAAAACAACTGGAACTCGTCCCGACACTCATTAGAGATGTCAACGAGCTGTCGAAACAATACTTACTTGAATAAATAGATTTTTTTCGGAGCATTACAATATCTTTTGATAGAAAATTTTTTCAGAATTAACGGAAGAAATCAGAATTCGATGCATATTCCAACTACTCTCTCTCTTTTTTTTTTCTTTTTTTTTTTCTTTCGGATAAATATAAATAAAATAGGATTGGCCCAATAATTTTATCTATATCTACGTTAATCCATATTCAAATTCAATTCAATTAGTAGTAAATGAATCATATATTATATATTCTAATATTATAGACACCATGTTTATTAAAAACAATCAATATGTTTCTTAAATCAATCTGTCTATAAGAAAAAGTCAAGAGAGAGACTTCGATTTTCGTTTCAACAATTATGATGGTAGGAGTTGCACATGTGAATTAAAATTAATTGGCCAACAAGTTGGTCGTTATTATTTCAATATAATCGACCCCTCCAATTTGCTAAATACTATTTAATTGAGAGTTTAATTAATTCCCTCCTCTGGCCGTACATCTTGTATGTAATGAACGTGTGGAATGAAGAGACTAATTAGAACTCACAGTCCAATTAGATTCTTAATTAAATTCTATTTATGTTTTAATAGAACTAAATCTCATCTTATCCTAATTAAAGTAGAATTTGACTTTAGTTTTAAATAAATTTGACTTTAATTTAAATAACTATAAATTTAAACCGAAATCTAACAATAGATTTTCTCACTAATCGATCTGTTAAACAACAATTAATATTTGTGAAACTACATCTTTTAAGGGTACAAAGCATTCTCCAAATACATAATGCGAATAGCTGAAGGCATGCATGCACCAACTAATTTGATGCATCCACTTATACATACACATACATTGAAAATAAAATAAAATACACATATAAGATAACATCTGCATATAACGATCATCATTTTCAATTTTCCTCGAGCACGGATTGTTTAGAAGATCCGAGGCGGAAAATATGAAAGCATCAAGCTCGGTCGGTGCCTTGCAAAAAGCGCACAAACTCACCTACATGATATGGAATCATTGAATCCTTTCTGTGACATCCTCGCCGTCTCGTTCGAAGCGGATAGTAAAATTCGGGATGTGGCGAACCCTCATGCGCCAGTCATTGCTGTGGTCGCCTTCTCCTCCTCCTCCTCCTGCTCCTCCTCGAAGCAGCTCAACAAGTTCCTCTGCTGGATACCGAATGTCTAAATCCTGAAGGGTGGTAAGGTACTCGATACCGTGGGGCAGCTCCTTTAGCTCTGGACAACGGTTTAGGTAAAGCTTATTCAGGCTTGCCATTGCTCCTCTTTCGATTTCCACCTGACTGACCATCGGGGCACCTGCTATTTCCAATTCCTTTAGCTTCGGGAATGATGTTGCTTGGAAGAGCAACTTCATGCCGTAATATGCCTCATAAAGGTGGAGAAGCATCAACGCAGGCAGCGCTTGCAGGCAAGGAAACGTATCTTCATCCAATTTTGCAAATGTAAGTGACAATGCAGTTAGGTTTGTTAGAGACCCAAAGGACGTGGCAAGCTCAGGGAGTGAGTTATTTTCTAATTCACCAAACAGATGTAATGATTGAATTGGCAGAGGTAGGCGCAGGGTGCCTAACTGCTGTAATTCTTGCCCATCTACACTTTCGACATATAAACCAGTAAGGTGGTTCATCTTTGTGATACTATTCCACAAGTCTGCACAGTGATGGGCTCTTACGCGGGTTATCACAAATTCCCGCAACTCTGTCAAAGCTTCTACATTCCGCACAATCTCCGCAGTTGCTTCAATTGATACTAAAGTCTGCAAGCCCTTCAAACGCCGTATTCCCACCGGTGCCTTGATGTGCTTATCCATATTGCCGGGGAAAAGTAGATGTCTCAACTTTTGAAGCTCTGTTATTTCATTTGGCAGCTTTTCTATTTCACTTCCATATGTATCTAATATTTGCAGATTTCGTAGCTTCCCGATTGATCTTGGAAGCTCCTTGATTTTTGTGTCCTGCAAGCCTAGATAATGCAGGTTGAATAGGTTACAGATCTCACTCGGTAGTTTCTCGATCGGCGCTCCTTGTAGTTCCAAGACACGTAAAAATTTTGATGATCGTAAGACCGACTTCAATAAATCATTGCTCATGGAATTGTTGAAAACAAGTACTGAACGCAAATGAGATTCGTCTTCAGGACGATAATTAGTTATATTGCATATGATTGACAAGCGGCGTTCTTTATTTCCCTGCGACATTGCCCTTGAATGCTCATAGACCATGCAGAAACTTAACTCCTCTGACTCGGAAAGAGCGAGGACTCGAACGACGTCATGCATTCGACATTCTTGAACTCTACCGAGTGCATCCCTATATACCACTTGTAGTAGACAGCGGTGAACGAGTTCGTTAAGGTAGTCCTCGGCCACTTCCTCCATCGTTATTCCTCTTTCTTCAATGAACCCTTCGGCCACCCAAAGCCTTATGAGCCTGTCACTTTGAAATCGATAATCTTCCGGAAAGCTAGAACAATATAAGAAGCAATTTCGAAGGTAATGGGGAAGATCGTCCAAACTAAGTTTCAAAATGTCATGTACTTTTTCACGGAGCTTCGATTCATTGTTAGTTAGGTACCACTCAAGATCTTTGTAAACCTTCTCCCATTCAGAACCGGTTTTTTCTCGAAATGATAAGAGACGGGCTATCGATACGATAGCAAGGGGCAAGCCACCACACTTCTCGACAATTTTTTTAGCACATTGTTCTAAAGGCGGTGGGCAAATCTTGTTTGCACTTTTCCAAAATGCGTTTTTACAAAACAGATCCCACGAATGATCTGCCTCTAGTGTCTTTAGCTCAAACATACGGTTCTCACTTGCTAATAGAGCTACATCGCGAATCCTTGTTGTGAGAACTATTCTACTCTTGCAATTACTATTCAGAAGTGCATACTTTATCTTGTCCAGTACATCAGTACTCCAAACATCATCCAGAATGAGTACATACTTTTTACACTGCAAGTAAGTGCGGATAGTCTCAACCAAGCTTCTATAATCCATGGTATTAATGTTGTTAGGTGCTTCTCTTTTCTCACGATCTTTCCTATACAACTCTTTTAAGATCTGCCTAAGCAAATCATCAGTCTCATAACTTTGAGATACAGCAACCCAGGCACAAGCATCAAAGGAAGCTTTGATGATATTGTACACATGAGTCACGAGAGTGGTCTTCCCTAGACCACCCATCCCCAACACTGAGATTATCATGGGCTGTCGTTGCTGCTCATCCTCATCTTTCAACCATCTGAGCAACAAGTCCCTGTACTTGTCAATACCCACGATATCATCCTCCTCGACAAAATGTGCTAATTCTGCGGGGCTGTTGCTACCGCCAGCAGCTATTAGAGGTCTTGCTTCATTTTCCATTCTGCTTGTATCATATTGCTCCCTTCGTTCCTTAATGTTTCGAAGCTTAACTTTGATTTTGTTAAGCCTCTTGCTAAGGCGACGCCAAGTTGTTATATTTCTGCACCTCTTGATTGTTTTAGGCAGGACCCCTCCTTGCTCTTCACCGAGCTTGTATGTGAACTCATCTATAATATCCTCAATGTCAAAAGTCAAGTCTCTTGTTTGTTTTATGATGGTTTTTGTGCTCTCAACCTTCTCTTTTAATCTTTCTGCAATCCGTAGGAAGGATAGCATGCTCTCAAGCTCACCCTTAATGTCACTTATATCCTCCACAAGGCCTTTCATTGCTGATATCCGTGTTAGCAATCGTGACGTTGCTGCTTTAGTTGCTTCACTAGCTAAGGTCGCACCGATATTTAGGAGTAATGAGCTTACCACAGCCTCCGCCATGGGCACTTCCTCTGAATTGAGCCTAAAATAAACAATCTTTTCAAATTACCATGTCTCTTCAAATGCACCACTAGCAAAAATGATTATTTTTTAACGCTCTTATGATTCAAGGCAATTTTCGTAAAAAATATGTAATTGTCTCAACCGGAATAACTATGTAGTGCACTAAACAAACACTTATTAGAATCCTCAATTAAAAAGAAGAAACACCAATAACAGTATTGTAGTCTGGAAGACAAAAAGCAATAACTTGTTTGAGATTCAGTTTAACAAAATTTTGAGACGAAAGATTCATCATAACTAGTCATACTGAACTCGAGCTCAATGTATATTTGTAGAGCAAGTTGTGAAAAAGTCCTTTAGAGGAGTATGAAATCAATAAAGAGTTGGGAAGTAAATCAATCTGCTGCTAGCCAGTGATTAAATGGTATCGTGTTAAGCGTGATTGTAAATTATTTTACAATAAACAGTTACAAATCGAGTTTGTTTTGAAGCCCTCTTGTTGTTCATAATTAAGTTAATATATATCAGGACGATAAGTAATTTGCGCAAGAAACTAAACTATTAGTGCTTTTTCAAGTAGTTTTGTTTTGATAGAAATATAAGAACTTAAATTTTAGACTCATGAAACTCCCGTATTTCTAATATGTTATATTTATTGTCTCGACATTCATAGTTTCACACTGCCTATTATCAGACCAGAATCTAAAAGTTCTATTTCAACTTTTGTGATTTGTGTTGCAATTTGTATAAGTTCTACATTACTAGTTTTGATAATAACTGAGTTTTTTTTTTTCCGAAATAATTGTTGATCTTTGTGAGTTCAGCAGGAATATTTCTTAAGTGAAATGACTTTGATACTTTTTTTTTTTTAATGATGAGGCATTTAAATAAACGTCTTGTGTCGTTAAATATACTAGCCTCTGTGCTTTAATAAAAGAATTAAGCCAGCTGATAGAAAAGAGAATAAAAATTAATTAAAAATAATAAGTAGAAGAAGATGCACAACTAACCACGCACAGATCCAAAAGGGAGATATATTGAAGAGGGAGCTGCTCCAAAATAATTAATCTGAAATTTAACTTGAGAAAATACCGCAACCGAAGAAGCTCTTGAAGTAGGAAAAATTCTAGAATGCAACGGACATATTGGTGACGTGCCGTAACAAGTCAATCAAAAATTTTCTTTTAAAAATATATGTCGCATTATGATTATAAAAAATATTTTTATTATACTTTTGTTTGAAAAGAAAAAAAGTGATTGACTTATTATTAATGATGTGGTGCAAGTGTGATAATGTAGAATTTCTCTTTGAAGCAGATGGTTTAGGGCTTGAGGAGTGAGAGATGATCTGGACGTACAGTGCAGCAACCAAGAAACATCTTTCCTCTTAACTTCTCCCATCAGCACTTGAGTGCAGTGCAGTGGGCCATGGTGAATTATTGGTAGGGAATCTTTTGATTATTTACCTTTTACTACTTATCAAAATTTTTAAATTTATTCTGAAATTATCAAAATATTCTTTCAAAATTAAATCTTATTAGTAAACCGTAGCAAAAATGAAGATATTTGAAGAAATTATTTAAAATCAGTAAGAATATTTTGATCCTAGAGATATTTTGAAGTTTCGAAGAACATAGTAGATATTATTTTGAAATTTTATACATAGGATGAAAACTTCGATTAGCCGCCTTGTGGCCCAACATGTTATATGCTTCGTCATACTATATTCGAAAAATCTAAAATATTTATGCTTCGGCATTCAGTGTTCAAAAAGTCTGATAAATTTTTTATTTTGTCATTCTGCATTCGGAAAGTTTTACTATGTTGTTATATAATTTTACCTTTTGTTTGAGGGTAAATTACACTTTCGGTCCTCAAATTATGAGACGCATAACATTTTAGACTTCAAATTTTAATTTTTTGTAATTTTTGGCTTAAATTATACTGCACATTATGTTAATATCAGGGCTATAAGTCATTTGAGCAAGAAACTATTAGTGATAGAAATATAAGAACTTAATTTTAGACACATGAATTCCCGTACTTCTAATGTGTTAAATTTTATTGCCTCGACATTCATACTGCCTATTATAGGACCACTATCTTTCTTATTCTATCTTACCTAACCAAACGTTATTTTTTTAATTTTTAGGAATAACCCAATTTTCATCAAACGCAAATTTGATCTAATCCCTACCTCAATTTATACTTATCCTCGGAATAGCCACTTTTTGCTTATCCTCGAACCAAACGATACCCTAATGTGTTAAATTTTATTGCCCCGACATTCATACTGCCTATTATAGGACCAGAATCTAAAAGTTCTATTTTAACTAATTCTTTGATTTGTGCTGCAGTTTATAAAAGTTTTACATTACAAGTTTTCATTAACTGATTTTTTTTTTTTTTTCGAAATAAACATTAACTTTGTGAGTTCAGTGGGAATATTTCTTAGCATGAATTAACTTTCATACTTTTTTAAACTTGTTTTTAAGGATGGGGCATTTAAATAAACGTTCTATACGTACTGTTAAATATACCTAAAATATTTGCATGCTTTATGAACTAATTTTTTTTTTTTTGTTGATATTATTTACCTAGTGATCAAACGGTCTCAAAATTAATAATTTAACAAGTAAAAGTGAGGCACTTTCTTCTTGTTTAACTGCAAAAAACAATCCGAATTACTTGAGCTTTTGATAATAAAGAAAATTCTCTGAGATATTTAGATCAAGGTCTACAATCAAGATTGTGAACTTAAGAATTTTTTTTATTTTTTATTTTTAGATGGTTGCTAATATTGGCCCTTCCTATTGCACCCACTTGATGAGCCAGAAAATAATTAAAGAAAAATCATAAAATTCTTTTCCTAGAAAGTTTATGTATCCTTAAACATCTTAATTAATTGCATGATATTGATCATCGATTTAAATGCTCAATCATGAAAAATAAAGTGAAAGTACTATATAATGCGGCCAAATTATTCTACCTCAATTATTATCTCTTGTCATCTTGTTTCCAGTGATCAAGTGAATCCAAACAGTATATTAATCAACAAATACATATACTATATATATACTCTCTGTGCCTTTATAAAGAATTAAGCCAGCTGATAGCAAAGAGAATAGAAAACAAGAACGTACCCTTGGAACTCAAGAAATGAATTAAAAGAGTAAGGAGAAGCAGCACAACTAACCACACAGATCCAAAAAGGAGATTGAAGAGGGAGCTGCTCCAAATTAATTAATCTCAAATTCAAATACTACAACCAAAGAAGCTCTTGAAGTAGATGTTTTGGGGGATTGAGGAGTGTGTGTGTGTGTGTGTGTGTGTGAGAGAGAGAGAGAGATAAGGTTGAAGAGTGAAAAGAAATAGAATGGGAAGCAGAATAATTAAAGGTCGAACTTCTTCCCTATTCGCTTTTGCCATCAGCATTCCGTGGCCGGTGGGTCTACCACCAGCAAAAGTGAAAATTCCTTCTTCTGCTGGGAACTTGTGTGGTGTTTGGAGCGTGGCTCCTACGCCGTTTTCGATGATTAAACTTCGAATTGACGATCAGCTTCGTAGACTTAATCTTACTTACTTAAACATTTAAAAAATAAATTTTGTAACTTTTCGATATCATTTACCTAATAATCGCGATAGTTCAAAATCAACAATTTTTTAATGATTGATGTGTGTTATTTGTAAGTTTAACAGTGTAGAAGTATTCAAATCAGATAAAATTTTGATAGAAAATTTTGTATACTATCTACAGCAAGATTACTATCTCTGATCGAAAATTTTAGTGTTATATTATAATTTTTGTGAGATTTTTATTTTCAAACATTGATTTTGAGTGCTTTCAATCACTAGATAAATGATATATAAAAATCACAAAATTTATTTTTCTAAATACTTTAAATGCGGAAGATCAATTTAACATAGTTGATTATCGATTCGGAAGTTGTATTATAAGAAATGGCATAGGATCAAGTAGGTCTCGTGTAGTATCCTTGTTTTATTAATTAATTAATTTACTTATTTATTTTTAGGTCGGTTGGTGCTAATTGAGGTGGCTTGGATGCCACGTGCACCCATGCATGCTTATCAACAAATCAGGTGGGCATTGCTTAATTTTTACTTCTCTCTTTGTTCGAACGAAGCAAAGAGCTCGGTGGAGGTAGCCGCGAGCACGAGTTCGACGCCGACGACGCGTCGCGAAGCCGTTCGAGGGTACGGTTGGGATCGTAGCGCTGCGAGGAAGCTAGGCGAGAGTGCGTTTTCGCCGTTCTCGACGCCGCGTCGATGTCCGATTAGCCTTTGAGGTGAGTGTTCCGTTGCATTGCTTCAAGTATTTTAAAGAATCGATATTTGAGACCCTTTTAAAATTTGAGAAATGTTCTCTTTGGATCCCGCTGTTATTTGAGAAATGTTCACTTTGGATCCCGTTGTTATTGTTCCGTTAGAATTTCGTCCATATTCTATTATTATATTTTTTAATTCAAAAGACTCTTGGACCCTTCCTCTCAGTAGCTCGTCTCCCTTCTCGCCGACAGAGTCCTCGGCGGCACCGCCTCGCCCTCCTCCGCAGCCTTGCCTAGCCCAACCCTCCATCCGGGCCCACACCTATGCCTTTGCCCTTCTCCGCTGCCTCACCCTCGCCCACCCTCTATCCATGCCTATCCTGACCTCCTCCCCATTGTTACCGAATAAAGAGACGGTGAGGGTGCAGAAGGAGCACGGGGAGCAGGAGGAGCACGGGGAGTCAGTTATTATTGTTTTCATTTATACTCTTTGTTTTGAAATTATGCTTGATATAATGCATTGTGTTATTGCTGATACCTGTAAAACTAAACATATCCTTGTGTTAATACAGATTTTAATATTAGAATTACCCAATGAAATCCGAGTACTTCTACAATTCTACTTAGACTTCGTTTGGAATTGCGGGAAGATTGCGTTACGTGCGGTGAGAAAGTACTTGGAAAAACACTCTGTTTGTTTCCGTACGTAATATTAATGCGTTTCACATATCGCGATGAGTCGATTACGATATATTTTTTGCTGTTCCACTGAAGAACACAAAAGCATATCCCTATATATTTTTTCCTCAACTCCATTTTATCTAATAGCATTAGATAGACCACAATACCAAACTAAGTCTTAGACTGGAAACCATCTGCTTAGTTTGGTAATAGCAGGTGTTCCATTTGATACATACTATTGAAAAAGAGCTGCTTTTGTAAAAATGGATTTGGTATGGCCTAAACTACAATAGTAGGAGCCATCATTGAACCACATATATCTTCTACAGTAAAAGACATTACAAATTAGTCTTCAGATAAAAGTCTATTCTTTGTAAGGGGAAAAAAAAAAAAAAAAGGCTTTGGGGAAAATTTTTTGGAATCTCTTTTAGTCATATAATTATGCATCAATTAACCATAGTTATTCCAAACAGAGTATATGATATAATTGTGATAATTCAAATTTAAGTTAAGATTAACATTGAATCATGTTGTAGAATAAAGTTATAACTAACTATTAAATTATTCACTCCACATAATTAAGAACAAACCTGTCCTCCTCTTTTGATAGAAAATTTTTTCAAGAATTTTTTCAGAATTAACGGAAGAAATCGGAATTTGATGCATATTCCAACTACTCTCTTCTTTCGGATAAATATAAATAAAGTAGAATTGGCATGGTAATTTTATCTATATCTACATTAATCTATATTCAAATTCCATTCAATAAGTAATAAATGAATCATATATTATATATTCTAATATTATAGACACCATGCAAAGTAGTGATTTATTAAAAATAATCAATATGTTTCTTAAATCATTCTGTCTATGAGAAAAGGTGAAGAGAGAGACTTTAATTTTCATTTTAACAATTATGATGATATGAGTTGCACATGCGAATTAAAATTAATTGGCCAACAAATTGGTCATCATTATTTCAATATAATCGAGCTAAATTAATTCCCTCCTATATATCCTCCTCTTTTGATAGAAAATTTTTTCAGAATTAACAAAAGATATCTTTTGATAGAAATTTTTTTCAGAATTAACGGAAGAAATCGGAATTCGATGCATATTCCAACTACTCTCTTCTTTTTTCTTTTTTTCTTTCAGATAAATATAAATAAAGTAGGATTGGCCCGATAATTTTATCTATATCTATATTAATCCATATTCAAATTCAATTCAATTAGTAGTAAATGAATCATATATTATATATTGTAATATTGTAGACACCAGAGTAAAGAAGTGGTTTATTAAAAATAATTAATATATTTCTTAAATCAATCTATTTATGGGAAAAGGTCAAAACACTTTAATTTTTGTTTCAATAATTATGATGATACGCAGTTGCACATGCGAATTAAAATTAATTGGCTAACAAGTTGGTCATCATTATTTCAATATAATCGACCCCTCTTATTTGATAAAAACTATTTAATTGAGAGCTTAATTAATTCCCCTCCTCTGGCCGTACATCTTATATGTAATGAATGTGTCGAATGTAGAGACTAATTAGAACTCACAGTCCAATAATTCTTAATTAAACTCTATTTATGTTTTAATAAAACTAAATCTCATCTTATCCTAATTAAAGTAGAATTTGACTTTAATTTTAAATAAATTTGACTTTAATTTAAATAACTACAAATTTAAACCGAAATCTAACAATAGATTTTCTCACTAATAGGTTAAACAACAATATTCGTGAAACTATCTCTTCTATTTACTCTATTCTTATCTTGTTATATCAAGTCCTATTTATCTAGGATTAACTCAACCTAGTTAAGAACTGAAATTTGCTTTTATCCTTTCAGACATTATACGAAGGCTTTTTCTTCAAATTTTTTTTTAATCTTTTTAATAAGGGTAAAATATAGAAAACTCTATGTAAATACTTGTTTTTTTCACTTCCTCCACTGGCTTTCAAATATATATATATATTATCTTTTCAAAATTTCAAGTTGATGGATTTAAACGCTCTTGTCAGAGTTCTGTCACTACTATTCCGTCCATTTCTTATAATTTATACTGAAGATATCCTTGAGGGCATTTTGGTTCGCCCCCTTTTCATCCTGAATCGGAATCGGACTGGACGAATCCGTTTGTGCATGTTTGGTATGCGGAATTTTCGGTCCAATTCCGACTCCCGGGTGAATAGGAATTCCTCAATTATCCCTTTTTCCAATCCGGCCTAGGAGGCTGGGTTGGAAATTGAATCCAGACGGAATAAATTTGTTCGGATTAAATTTAATTTTTTTAAATTTATTTTTTAATTAAAGCATAAGTTTAAGTGTAAAATTATATTTATAAATTTAAATTTTAATTTAAACTTAAATTAAAAAATTAAAATTCAATCAAACATTTCGAATCTAATTTATGAATTTGAATTTAAACTTAAATTTAGTTTAAATCTAAAGTTTTATTCAAATTTTATTTAAAATTTAAATTAAATTTATGGATTCAAATTGAAATTTAAATTATAACTTTAAGTTTGAATTTGAATAAATCAAAATTTAGTTTTTTATTTTGAATTATCCGTTCAATTTCAAATTTTAATTTTTTTTTAAAATATATTTAAAATTTTAACATCATTTTAAAATTTTGACGTAAATTTTTAATATTTAATTTTTAGTTTGAATTTAAATTAATATATTATAAAGATAAAATTGACATATTAATTTGATTATATTTCTGATATCTATCTGAACCAAATACCGATAATGGGAATGGTTCATTCCCATTCCGTTACAGGTGGCGAACCAAACAGAATGAGATAATGAATCATTCCGATTCCGTTTACAGCTTATTCTCATTCCGATTTCGATACCGATTCCGACTTCGAACCAAACAAATCCTAAAATTGATAGAAACGCATAAAAAAATTTATTTTTTTATTAACAAGTAAGGAAAATTTAGTCATCTTAGAAAGTAAAAAATATGGATATTTATAAGGGAAGGTTTTTTTATTTTAGCCAATAAATAAAGTTTTAAGGGTACAAAGCATTCTCCAAATACATAATACGAGTAGCTGAAGGCATGCACCAACTAATTTGATGCATCCACTTTTAAATACATATACATTGAAAATAAAATAAAATAAAATATACATATAAGATAACATCTGCAGATCGATCATCATTTTTAATTTTCCTCAAGCACGGATTATTTAGAAGATCTGAGGCGGAAAATATGAAAGCATCAAGCTCGGTCGGTGCTTTGCAAAAAGCGCCCAAACTCACCTCCATGATATGGAATCATTGAATCCTTTTTTGGACAAGCATGCCGCCTCGTTGGACCCAACTAATAAAATTCGGGATGTGGCGAACCCTCGTGCGCCAGTCATTGCCGCGGTCGCCTTCTCCTCCTCCTAGAAGCAGCTCAACAAGTTCCTCTGCTGGATAGAAAATGTATAAATCCTTAAGGGTGGTAAGGTACTCGATACCGTGGGGCAGTTCCTTTAGCTCGGGGCAACTGTGTAGGTGAAGCTTATTCAGGCTTGCCATTGCTCCTCTTTCTATTTCCACCTGACTGAGGTTCGGGGCATCTAATATTGCCAATTTCTTTAGCTTCGGGAATGATGTTGCTTGGAAGTGCAACTTCATGCCATCATATGCGCCAAAAATTTCAAGATACATGAACGCGGACAGCGCTTGCAGGTAAGGAAATGTATCTTCATCCAATTTTGCCCATGAAAGTGCTAATGAGGTTAGGTTTGTTAGAGACCCGAAGGACGTGGCAAGCTCAGGGAGTGAGTTTTTGTCTAATTCACCTCCCAGATATAATTTTTGAATTGTTAGAGGTAAGCGCAGGGTGTCCAACTGCTGTAATTCTTGCCCATCTTCTCTTTCAACAAATAATTCTCTAAGATGGTTCATCTTTGTGATACTATTCCACAAGTCTGCACAATGATGTGTTCTTACGCCCGTTATCCAAAATGTCCGCAACTCTGTCAAAGCTTCTACATTCCGCACAATCCTCCTAGTTGCACTAATACTTGCCAAACTCTGCAAGCCCTTCAAGCGCCATATTCCCACCAGTGCCTTGATGTTCTTACCCAAATTGCGGGGCAAAAGTAGATGTCTCAACTTTTGAAGCTCTGTTATTTCCTTTGGCAGCTTTTTTATTTCACTTTTATCTATATCTAATATTTGTAGATTTTGTAGCTTCTCGATTGATCTTGGAAGCTCCTTAATTTTTGTTGCTTGCAAGCCTAGATAATGCAGGTTGAATAGGTTACAGATCTCACTCGGTAGTTTCTCGATTAGCACTCCTTCCAGTTGCAAGACACGTAAAAATTTTGATGATCTTAAGACTGACTTCAGTAAATCATAGCTCATGGAATTGTTGAAAACAAGTATTGAACGCAAATGAGATTTGTCTTCAGTACAGTAATTAGTTATATTGCTTAGGATTGACAAGCGGCGTGCTTTGGATCTCTGCAATATTGTCCTTGAATGCTCGTAAACCATGCAGAAACTTAACTCCTTTGACTCCGAAAGAGCGAGGACTCGAATGATGTCATGCATTCGACAGTCTTCAACTCTACCAACGTCATCCCTGCCTACCACTTGTAGTAGACAGCGATGAACAAGTTCGTTAAGGTAGTCCTCGGCCACTTCCTCCATCGTTCTTTCTCTTTCTTCAATGAACCCTTCGGCCACCCAAAGCCATATGAGCATGTCACTTTGAATTCGATAATCTTCAGGAAAACTAGAACAATATAAAAAGCAATTTTGAAGGTAATGGGGAAGATCATCCAAACTAAGTTTCAAAATGTCATGTACTTTTTCATGGAGTTTTGATTCGTTGTTAGTTAGATACCACTCAAGATCTTTGTAAACCTTCTCCCATTCAGAATCAGTTTGTTCTCGAAATGATAATAGACGGCCTATAGATACGATAGCAAGGGGCAAGCCACCGGACTTCTCGGAGATTCTTTTAGCACATTGTTCTAAATGCGGTGGGCAAATCTTGTTTGCACTTTTCCAAAATGCATTTTTACAAAACAAATCCCATGAATGATCCGCCTCTAGCGTCTTTAGCTCAAACATACGGTGCTCATTAGCTAGTAGTGCTACATCACGAATCCTTGTTGTCAGAACTATTCTACTCTTGCTATTACTATTCAGAAGTGCATCTTTTATATTATTCATTACATCAGCACTCCAAACATCATCCAAAATGAGTACATACTTTTTATACTGCAAGTAAGTGCGGATAGTCTCAACCAAGCTTCTGTAATCCATGGTATCAATGTTGTTAGGTGCTTCTCTTTTCTCATGATCTTCCCTACAGAACTCGTTTAAGATTTGTCTAAGCAAATCATGAGTCTCGTAACTCTGAGATACAGCAACCCAGGCACAAGCATCAAAGGAAGCTTTGATGATATTGTACACATGAGTTACGAGAGTAGTCTTCCCTAGACCACCCATCCCCAATACGGAGATTATCATGTGCTGCTGTTGCTGCTCATCCTCATCTTTTAACCATCCGAGCAACAAGTCCCTGTACTTATCAATACCCACGATATCATCATCCTCGACAAAATGTGCTGATTCTGTGCAGCACTTGCTACTGCCAACAGCTATTAGAGGTTTTATTTCATTTTCCATTCCTTTCGTATCATATCGCGTCCTTCTCTCCATGATGTTTTGGAGGTTAATTTTGATCTCTTTAAGCCTCTTGCTAAGGTGATGCCAGGTAATGATGATATTTCTGCAGCTCTTAATTGTTGTGGGTAGAACCCCTCCTTGCTCCTCGCCCAGCTTATAAGTGAACTCATCTATGATATCCTCAATGTCGAAAGCCAAGCCTCTCGTTTGTTTTATAAATATTTTTGTGTTCTCATCTTTCTCTTTTAATCTTTCTAAAATCCGTAGAAAGGATTGCATGCTCTCGAGCTCGTCCTTAATCTCACATATATCCTTTATGAGTTCTTTCTTTGCTGAAATCCGTGTTAGTAATAGTGATGATGCTGATTTAGTTGCTTCACTAGCTAAGGTAGCACCGATCTTCCGGACCAATGAGCTTATTGCAGCCTCTGCCATGGGGGCTTCCTGCGAAGTAAGCTTGAAAAAAATGATCTTTTCTAATTACCTTGTCTCTTCAAATGAGCCACTAGCAAAAATGATTATTTTTTAAAGCTATTATGAGTCTAGGCAATTTTCATAATGAAAATTATCTCAATCAGAATAGCTCTATAGTGCACTGAACAAATATTTGTAAGAATCCTCAGTTAAAAAGAAGAAACACCAGTAACAGTATTATAGTCTGTCAGAACAAAAAGCAATAACTTATTTGAGATACAGTTTAAGAAAATTTTGAGATAAATGATTCAGCATAACTAATCATACTGAGCTCGACCTCAATTTATATTTGTAGAGCAAGATGTGGAAAGGTCCTTTAGAGGAGTATGAAATCAATAAAGAGTTGGAAAGTAAATGATTCTGCTGCTAGTCAGTGAGTAGAAGGAATTATATTAAGAGTGATTGTAAATTATTCTACAATTAACAATTATATATCGAGTTTGTTTTGAAGCCCTCTTCTTGTTCATAATTAAGATAATATATATCAGGACTATAAGTCATTTGAGCAAGAAACTATTAGTACTTCTTCAAATAGTTTTGTTTGGATAGCAATATAAGAACTTAATTTTAGACTCATGAACTCCCGTATTTCTATATGTTAAATTTTATTGCCTCGGCATTCATATTGCCTATTATCGAACCCAAATCTAGAAGGTCTATTTTAACTTCTTCGATTTGTGCTGCAATTTGTAATAAGATGTGAAAGGTCATTTCGTTGTACATTACCAAGTTTAAATTCAAAGAAAATCACTATCAACTAATTGCTACTCTATATGCTATCCACTGTACGTTTCTCCATGATACTTGTAGTATATAACTAAGGAATCATAGTGGCTATTGATATTGTTACCCAAAAGATTGATCAGATAGTAATCTATTAAAGACTTAAGATCTTTTACTCATTTACATGTTAAAGATCTAGCAAATGATGCCAATACATTGTTAGAAGAGGTAAATAGAATAGACAAACAAACTAAATTTAAATGCCATTAAACTGCATAAATTAGTTGAGCTTTTAACAATAAATAAAATTCTCTTCAACTATCGAGATCAAGATCTGCTACCAAGATGGTCTGGGATAGATGGACAGGAAGGAAGGGGAGTCAACCTATTGGACTTATAGTATGCTGGTGGGTCATTTGGGATATCAGGAATAGAGCGATCTTCAGGTTCACCTAGACAGACCCAACCCTCGGAATCTACAAGATTAAACAGTTTACAAACCGGTGGGAGGAGCTTAGTCCCGCGGAGTGACATAACTGTAATCGTTAG
>NW_017890897.1:0-8357 GCF_001540865.1 Ananas comosus
ATATATATATATATAAATTAACTAAATTATATAAATATAAAATATATGTATTCGAGCTGTTATCAAGCCGAACACGAGCGAGTTGACCCCAACTTGTGTTCGGCTCGTTTATTTAACGAGCTGAAAAATTGTAGGGACTGAGATTTTGACAGTGCAACTAGACTCTCTGCTGATGATGTTTATGTGTGTAATTTAATTACATAAGCACTCGTCAAGTTTCAGGAGAATATGAGCTAGAATGGAGAAGTTACGCGATTATTAGTTTTCACTTAAGTGAATAGTAACTCCGGTTTTTCGGAGAAGCCACGGAGTAGAGTTGGCTTTCGGTGCGTATCGGACTCCGTTCATAGCGATCCAATAGCTCGTTTCGATCGGTTCGGCTATTCTGGAACCAATGGCACTAACAGATTTCTGATATGATGCACGGTTTTCGAGAAAAAGGAGTTTTACCGAAAAGAGGGTTTTCGCTCTTTGCTTTTCTGTGCATTCTAAAGCTTCTCGTACTCCGTGCTTGTGACCTGGAGTAGGGTGAAGAATGTTTTGAGTCCCTACTAGTGGTAGGGAAGTCAATTTCTTATGCGAAAGTTGGTTTAATGGGTTTACACATTGGTATATGTGCGATATATGGATTAATTAGAGAGCGGATGGGTTCCGTTGCGAATCCGTGACCATATCTGACGAAATAAGATTGTAGTTTTGATGCCCCCGACGTGCTGAACGCAATGGTGCTGTTGGATCGAAAATCCGATGGACGGATCTCTGGTAATTGCGAAGTTTTTGTTAAGAGGTCGAAGGTGGCAATTCGGAAAATTCACGAAAGGTGCGACATTTTATGTATCGAATCGCGTGAGATCGGACGTGGAGGTACGTACGCACAAATTGTACGCCCTGGCAGGGGCTGAGGTTTAAATATTTTGGGTTAGAGGGGTTTTCTGCAAATTGTCCTCTTGTATATAATTAGCATCTAGGGTTTCTTTGCACGAAACCCTAGATCTAGCCGACCTTGTCTCCCAACTGTGCCCTAACCAGCTTCAGCAGGTCCCTGCCCAAACCTTGCGCGCACCTCGGCCGCCGGAAAGCTTGAAACCCGGCCACCCCTCCAACCTTCTCTCCCAACCATCCCTGCCGTGGAACCAATCTGGGTGACCATAACCCTCGGGCACCACCTCTGGCAGCGGCCCCGACCTCCGTCGTCCCGCCGTGCCGGCCGCCGCCGTCCCCACGCACCGCCGTCGCGGCCTGGGCGCCCTACAGCCGAGCCTGACCTAGCTCAGGCCGAGCCTGGCCCCACACCGCCTCCACGAGCCGCCGTCGCCTTTGGACGACTATGCTGCCTTCCCCGGCGTCGTCACCGCCGGTCCCGTGCGCCGCCGACGCCGTTTTGGCCCCTGCGGCCACTTGCGGCCAAGTCGGGCCGAGCTTGGATGATCCCTGCCTCCGCGCGCCACCACCGTTCCCCGCCAGCCGCGCGTCCTCCCACGGCCTCCGGCGACCTCCCGCTCGCCGCCGCTCGCCATCCCGGCCATCCCCGTGGACCGCCGGCCGCCGCTCCTCCATCCTGCGTCCGCCCTGACCCGTGCGGGCTCGGTTTGGTCCAGCATCGCCGCCGCTGTCTTCCGCCGCCGTCCGGCGTGAGCACCGGCTCCGCCTGGCCGGCCGCACTCGTCCGCCGCCGGCGCCCCCGTTGCCGGAGCTTCCTGTCGGTCGAACTAGGCATGTGCCTTCCTCGGGTTTGGGTGACTAGGGCATCAATGCCTGCCGTCGCCGCCGCCTCCCGACGCCGGCTGAATCATCCCTTGGCCTCCTTGCATTGCCTGAACCCTCCTGCCGCCGGCGCTCCCGCCGTCCGGCCGCCGCCGGGCAGCCCTAGCTCTCCCCTGGCCGGTAAGCTTGATTTCAGCCTTTCTGCGCATAGTTTCCTGTTTGGATGACTGTTCCGGCGACCCGGGGCTGTTCTGATGCCTCCGGAGGTGAGCACGGTGATCGTCAGTCAGTTCTGATCACAATGCTCCCCTCACTTAGGGTCAGCGAGCTCCAGATGAGTTAAATTAGATGCGTTTTAGTTTCAGTGCGCGCTGTTTCGTTGAACTTCGTGTCGCTCGTGCGCGTTCCACAGTGGCCGAAATTGCTCTAAAAGGTGAGCACGGACTCCGGTACGCTGAGACCTGTCAGCGGGTGTCTCGGTTTGGCTGATTGACTTCTAGTTTGTGTAGACGGACGATAAAAGCGCCGAAATCACATAAAATAATGTGATTTCGGGTATTTGGAAGGGCTTTTATGCAACTTTGTTCGTCGTGGCTACTGTGGGCAGCATGGATGAGCTGTGGGCGACCTCTGGACTGATTGTCCAAGGCCCCAGACCTTTGCGAAGATTGGAAATGCATTTTCGTCGCGTTTTCGGCGAAATCCGCCGACGGAACGCGGGTTCGGTTCGGAATTATTCCGACGGTGCTTCGTGAGCTTTTGTGTAGTCGTTGAGCCTTGTTGGCTGGTCACTCGCGTCATTTCGAGAGTTCAGAAATGATGAGTGAGCGACGGTGGGTTCCGGTGTCGAAATTGACACTTCCAGGAACCCTGATCCCAACAATTATCTACCAATAGTTGTTTGGTTGTGTATCCTTGTGTTTGCTGCCATGTCACACTAAAATAAGTGTTTAGAGGCAGCAAATGACTCGTGGCATGAGTCGGTGCCTTTCGGGATAGTTAGTGGGTCCGGGCGGAGCCCCAGTGCGATTTTCGGGACTTCCGGCGAGTTACTGTAATCGGTATTGGGAAACCGATCTCCGTGGGATTGTTTGTAGGTTATACTTTTAGGGTTTCTTAGCTGTGGGTTAGACACTAACCCAGTGGACCCTCCTTAGGTCCGGTTGACGTTCTTTTGCAGTCAGGAGACAGGCGCGACAGTTGTACAGGTGGGTACTTCGATCAGATGTTGGTACAGTGGTGCACGCTCGGTGATGGTTTCTTACCCTTGCTCTTTTGTTATTATCCATGCTTATATTATATGTTGAGCTTTGCACCTCTATTGTTTACATTACACCCACGTTGTTTGATTATACTCTACTCAGACGTTTTCATGCTTAGTATCATGTGTAGGAGTATAATCTATCTGTATGTGATACCATGTTTCCTTGTTGCTCTACTTAGCTATTCTGCATACCCTGTTTCATATTTATAGTAGAGCGATTCTGTGATTATCTGTGAGATTAACAATCTAGTCGGTCGATTCTAGTATTCAGTATTTGTGACCTATTCGGTGAGTTCCTCGACCTTTGTTGTCTGATGACCATTGAGGTCGATATACCCTGAGGGGTAGGATTGTCGGTTAGTTGCCGACGGATGATTATACTTTACTCATATCCTATACTTGTGACATGATTGGTCGAGTTTCATATCCTATACTTGTGACCTGATTGGTCGAGTTTCATATCCTATACTTGTGACATGATTGGTCGAGTTTCATATCCTATACTTGTGACATGATTCGTCGAGTTTCATATCCTAGTTGATCTGAGTGGTCAGTCCTTGTGGTTCATTGAGCAGTATTTGCATATGTTTGAGAGGATGTCGATGTTGTCCCATCCTAGTTGACCTGAGTGGTCAGTTCTTGTGCTTCTTTACAGTTGACGACCTATACGGTCGATGGGCCCTGGGGGGGCAGGATTGTCGGCTGGTTGCCGACGATTGATCATTGAGCATATTGCATTGATCGCCCGATACTCGTCGCATTTCACGAACACTGGCGGTCTGATCCACCGCAAGGAGTGTTCTTTTTCGGAAAAGTGGTTGAATGGTGACAACCCGTGAGCCCTAGAGAGGTTATATGCACTGGAGAGTAGTAGTGGCACTGGCTTGAGGTCTGCGGTGCTGACCAAGAGAGCATTGGTTTCAGATTCGGTACTTTTGGACTTCTTGACCGGTTGATGCATATGTCTATAGCAGCAGTCGTTGCATGCATACTTATAGTTCTTACTTTATAGTTGTCTTGCGGCTATAGTAGATATTCATGTATGCTTTCGGTTCCAGTTACAGTAGCGGTAGCCGTTATTCAGTCTAGTTCTTACTTTCTTTCAGTTTATTGCTACTGTATTTAGTATATCTACTCATTACCTTATACATCTCTTTTGTTTACTATTGTTCGTACTGTATTTCCACTGACCCGTGTTATTGTATAGCTCTTCCTGATCCGGTGAGTACTCCTCGCCTTCTTCGGCTTGCGGTACCCACTGGGAGGGGAGACATGTTTACATGTTCTCACCTCCCCCACCATTTTTCAGGTATCGCGGGCGATGAATAATGGGACGAGATGTGAGGTACGTGTGTAGCGGTTGATAGAGCTTCCGACCTAGGTTATTTCGATTTAGTTATTACCCTTATTATTTCTGTTGATTTATAGCTTAGTCGGTTTACATGGTTTAGTTTTGTGTTATTATCTAAATATCTGAGTTTTCAGTTGGTTTTGGAATGTAATAAAGGATTTGTGTTTTCTTGAAATAAAAATGATTTTCTACCCCTCGTGGTAGCGTTTTAAAAAGATAAAAGTTCCAGTGTAGGGAACAGTTTTCAAAGGGTTTTCGGTGATTTTGTATCTTAGTATTTCAAAACTTGTTTTTGTGGTTGGAAACATTTTAACTGATAGATGTGGATTTATGTTTAAATATTGAACGTAAAAATGTGAACCTGTGGTGAATAGTGTATAAATATATAACTGTGGTTATTTGTATGTTCATCTGGTTGTGGTTGTATCATGTTTGAACTCTTGTACTTGTGCGACGCCGTGCAAATACAGGGGAGACTCTGTCCGTGTGAACAGTGGATCTCCTGTATTTGTGGCGGATCTGGCATACCCTGGGATCAGGTTTTAAAAAAAAAAAAAAAAATTTCAGACGCTTTTCCGCTATGCTTTAAACCAAAAAGGGACCCCGGCTTTAAACCAAAAAGGGACCCCGGGGCGTGACAAAAATTCAGCTCGTGTTCGGCTTGTTTACTAAATGAGCAACTCAGCCTCGAGTTCATTCAAGCCGAATACGAGCTGGCTGGCGAACAACGGTCTGGATTGCCACCGCTAGTGCCACTAAAGGAGATACAAATAAATGCATGAATAATTTTAATTGTGTTTGAGGGGTATAGATAAAAATTGCCCCTTTTAGGGTCTGTTTGGATTGACGAATCTGTAGATCCAATGGTAAGTCAAGTGCAATGGTGTTTGAGTTTTCCTGAAATGTGATTATTTTTTGGTTGTTTGTTTTGACGTAACTCGTATAGCTTGAAAGTTAAATTCAATTACTTATTCTGTTTGTTTTGATATAACTTGGTGCTGGTGAAATTAGTTTTGTGAGTTCCGTTGCTTGTTTTAATGTGAGTATGTAATAAGTGGATCCCATTATCTCCTAAATATAATAGTAAATTTACCGCTATAAAATTTAATTTATTATATAATTAAATTTTTTATTATTATTTAAAGATAATCCTAATTTATTATAAATAAGGTAATTCTAATCTATTATAAGGGAAGTAGAGTTTAGGTTTTACTGTTTAATAAATATTTTAGAGGAGGTTGAGTATGGTAGAAGTCGAGTTGGGCACTTTAGAGGAGGAAGTCGAGAGTATGTGAAGTGGAGGTCTAACGTAACTTGAGTTATATTATATTTTTCACTTACACCAAAACAAATAACGGAAGTGATGGAACTTGAGTTCCATCACTCCACTTTACACCAAAACAAACATGCCCTTAGGGTAACTTACATTTTCTTCCAAAAATAAATTTATGGAATTCACTCAACTATACTCTATTTTGATATGACTTCTAATTTTATTTTAGTATATATATATATAACTCAGTAACTATGAGTATGGGCTACTGATATGCTCTTATGAGTAATGTGGACCGCTTTACAGCTCATAAGTTTGGTTTTCGGGATATGAGACTTGCCGAATTCGATTCTGATTTGCCACTCCTTAATATATCTAGAGGCATTTAAAACGTCTAGAAATTAATTTATATATTTTGTCGCACATCATTTACTTATGATAAACCTCACAAATTACATTTTTAACGGGCGGGTAATGGGAAACTTCCTAGTTAAAGTGGGAATGAATCGGCCAATAGGGTTGATTTTTGATGAGAAAGTTCTATTCACTAACCTAGATAAAGATCAATAACTCGATCTTAAATGAGGGATCCATCATGCCATTTTAGGACACGTCGTTCGATTTGACCGTATCATTTTATGTCCCGCTGATGGACTTTATTGATTTCAAAAACTACAAATTTATTTCTATAACAGAGTTTCAAATACTCTAGATCATTTACGGAGTGGATCGTTCGATTCGGTAAGCTTGATCATCGAAAACACTTATGCATTATAAGGTCCATCTACACATAAGAGTATGTAGCCCTACCTCAGTATATAAATTATATATATAAGTATAGTATATATATTATACTATATTATATATATATATATATAACAATTATTTGAATTAACAATCATTGAAATAGCTACTTATATTTTTCAAAATTTAATTTTATTATCTTAACTTTTCTACTTATTTGATTTAACGTCAGTAAACTACAGATTTATCTTAAAATTTGAATGTATAACTTTAAGCTTACAATGTTTAATTAATATACTTATACAATTTTCGCAAGCGATGAATTCATAGTAAAGTAAGTCATTAGATTAAAATTCCTTTTATTTAATAAATAATTTCAATCAATCAAATTTAAGATTTATTAAGTTATCAGAATTTTAATTTGATGATTATAATTGACGAATTGATGATATTGTCTTTCCAAATTAAAACTCACATAGTACTACAAATAGAATATAGACCATTGAATATATAACCAATTTTTTTTTAATTAACAAATAAATAATATATTTTTTAAAAATTGAAGGAATTCAATTGCAATAAGTAAATGAGAGGTTCAATTTCAAAAATGTCGCAACAGTTGAAAAACTGTATAATATATGTTATATACATTTTTATTATTTGGTGTGGAGGTTAAAAATTATAAAAGCGTTACGTTAGCAAGGGATTTAGAATATGTTGAAAACAGAGATTAAGGTTCTATTAACTCGCTTAGGAATCATATAATTGATTTCTAAAAAATTCTTATGTCTTATTCACATTTAGAAACCTGCATTAAGCTTCATATGATAATTAGCAAAAACAGATGTATTTCTTTCTTTATTCTTAGTACATACGTTTTCACATCACCCCGTATTCCTCGTTTCTCCGGGCACGCTTAAGCAACCGCACGTACATATAGGAATTTCTTTCTGTATGCGAAGCGGAAGCTCGACATGTACTGTAATCATACAACACTACAACCAGTAGTTAATTAGAACTGGCTAGAAAAGGAATGAAACATATATAATAACAACGAGTGTCAATACATACATAGCATCTGGATGACAAATAAATACTCGCTCCAGCGAGGTACACACATCAGTATGTACGGAACAGAAAAACTACAACTCTATAGCTTGGTAACTGCGCAATGCATTTGCCATATCAGTATCGCGTAGCGTAAGCAGCCCCCAACGAAGCTCTGCAAAATATCACACTGGGTTGCGGAAAACTATGTAAAAAAGTTCCCAAGGGTACAGCTACACGACCTCAACGGCCTTACCACATAAGTCTACAAAAGGTATATTCAAAAATAGTAAGAAGCGCGAACAAATCTACAAGCTATAGCCACTATACTATAATTGATCCGATCACTACTAATCTGGTAAATAAGCGATTCTGACCCCAATCTCACTAGGGACTGTGAACACCCCCGTCTCAGGGAACTGTGAAACACCCGTCCGCTGTCATAAAACTATACAGCTACTCCACACACTAAACATGTCCCTGAGAGTAAGTCCACTAGGACACATCGACACTCAACGCAACAGCACTAAGTCCGGCTTCGGAGTGGCACTCGTAGGCGACCCAACCGGAGTATGTAAGCGTATCTCTGTCTGATGCTCAATCAGCCTCACAAGCATAGTTAAAGTAAACATGGTTAAACACAAACTTCAATGCCCTCGATATATCTGATGCATAAAAATCGCAATCTGTTCCACCATCAACCTCAACGGCACCGACCAGTCGCGGGAACAGCCTTAATTTGCTTAAAATAGCTCGGCATCCCGCACGAGCGTAAATACATTCTATATACCGTGGATATCTACCCTGCCCTCAAACTGCCTGTATATCAAACAATTACGGCTCTTTAGAGCTAAATCTGATAGTTTAAAAATATGACGGCGTGTTAGAAATCCAGCAGTTTTTTCCTAAAGTCAAATCAAAGTCCAACATATATTATTTAACTAATATATACGACCTCAATTAGATTTAAATCT
>NW_017890897.1:8382-28194 GCF_001540865.1 Ananas comosus
AGAAACGAGCAACTCTCTGTCAACGGCTCCTGATCGGGCCTTCTGTAACTTGTACTGGTCCCTAGAGGTCGTCACTGTGCACATGACTGCTGCGGCGTGCTAGAGACTGCTTGCGTGGCGGAGGGATGTCTGTAGCTGGTGTCGTACACTATGGTAGGTCCGGAACGACCGCTTTCTGAACCAGACGATTGGATGTGCCTCGGTGTGACTTGTGCGAGGCGCGAAGTAGCCCTCCTGTCGCACATCCTCTCAATAACTCCCTACGCCTCGTTCACCTTGTCGGCGGGCTACCACTTCCGGGTTCTGTGGCTGCGGCGCCCGTATTATGCCCTTTTAGGTCGGCGACTACGACACTCTTCGCCTAAGTGCACTCAAGGTCGAGGTCATGCACTCGCCACCGACTCGAACACTTGCTCCTGGCCGGCACTCGGGCTCGCTTAACTATGCTCAGCATCTGAAAGGTCCCGCACGTGAATGTCCTCAAAAACTGGCAGCGTCACGGAGTTAATATGACGGCTCGACTCGCCTGCTGACCTGATACATAGCTAATTTGTAGTAACATCGAGGTAACAGATCATAGGAGACGGTCAGATGAACACAAACCTCTCAACCCAATCACGAAGTTGGAAGGCGCGCCCTGGTTTCCTCCAAAATTATGTTTTCTTGCATGCAACGATAATTTTCAGGCTCAAAACAGCACTGCCTTCAATCACTCACCCTATCTAGGAGAGAGTATCGAACAATTAATCAATTAACTTTCGCACATAAATATACGCCTCTCGGTCTTGCTTTTATAGAGAATAGTATATGACCAAACTATAGGATTTTTTCTAGGTCCACGACCTACTGCCTAAAGCTCTAATACCAACTTAAATCCTGTCACGACCCGGAAATTTACTAGTTCCGCCTGGGCACGCCGACAAAAATCCGCCGGATATACAAAAGAAAACATTTTTCTCTGGTGGTTTACGAAGCGAAGCTGTACCTTTTTAAAACAATTCCAATATCCAAACAAGTAAGATACTAGAGTGCATAGAGATCGTCAGACGATGGCATCTAACCGCTGCACACGAAGTTGAACACACAGACAAACCTCAACCATAGAAGGCACCCGTGGTTCAGTATTCTGCTATGCCCCACATATCACATCTCATCATCCTTAGTCGTATATCTCTAATTGATACTCTCTTCCTCTAGATATCTTTACGATGCGTCATCGTTTAAATATAATGTATTACATACCATATATACTCTAAAATTTTATAAACTATACCCTTGGGGGCACCTCGTAGCTCGGCTCGATCGGGCATAGTTGCTTATCTCATTGACTCAATTCACGACCGGGTCGAATCGCAAACCTCCTAGAGACAGCAGGAGACCTGATGGCTCTGCAAATAGGTCAATAATTTTGTAAACAAAAATAAGTCGAGTCCTCAGGCTGAAGTCGTGGTGACACCTGAGAATCACGGGTCACCATAAGTCTAATAGGAGCAATGTTATGGGAATAAATCCTAACGTGCACTTTATATCATTGCCTCTTAAGCATGACTACATGTGTAATAATGTGGATAGGACGGATCTCTTTTTTTTGTAAAGATACACGCTCGAGGACTGCTCCGTTGTTAGTGAAACTAACCCATCCCGCCCGATTGAGACGTATTCAGCTATCTCCCAACTATCTCAATCTGTGAGAGAAGCTAAGTTCTAATCGACGATGAAGGACGGAACGGCGAAAGAAACAACGCCCCTGTCTCCGGCGGTGAGTGGCACTCCGCTGGAGTACCCAACCTAGTAATGCGCGCTATGCTCGTGTCGAATGCTCAATCAAGCTGTCTCAACCCAAAGTCCACAGTAAACGACTACTGGTCTAATCAACAAACAAATCTCGTGCCTCGCACAATTCGACGCCAAGAAAGGCGTATATGGGCTCCACCGTCCATACCCCAGACGGCATCCAACAGGTCCGGAATAATTGATAATGCTACTGTAAAAAACATCCTAGGTACCAGCTGAGCGTGATCTAGAAAGCTAAACTACCTGGTGGGTATCAATCGCATTGACACTTTGCGCGAAACAAAATTCACCAACATGGCTTTAAGAGCTAAATTAGGTAGTGAATAAGGTGACAGGATCAATCGGCCCGGTTTTCTCCTAAGTCAAAATCCATAGTCCAACATGTGGTTTATGGTTTACTAATCATATCCTCAATGCTGATTTATCCATTGATCATATAATGAAATTGAACTAACAACAATGATTTACAAAAATACTGGCAATATCTACATGTCGACTAATACTGCTTTAGAATAAACGATGAACCCCATTCAAAGGGCTAATCCCGGCTAGCGAGAGGTCACCGGAGTCCTTGCAGCTCTGGCTGCAACTCACCGAAACAGCGAACAATAATCGGCCCAAGGATCTAAAATGAAACCCACGACATAAACACTGATTCGGCTCAAACAACAGTAGCAAGCAGCTGAGGACCAGGTTCAATCCAAATAAACTTTACCCAAATCGGACATGTTGGGCTTGTGGTATCTCTTCGAAGTATTGATATCCAAACGAAACTAAGTCTCCGCAATTATGCAATCCTACGGTTGCGAGAGTCAAAACGCCGATGGTCGACGCTGGATAATCTGCACAAACAGCATCCTTGAGCTCGGAAGTATAAGACTTGCAAACGGTGCAAGGAATTGAATGAATCTCAACTCAACAATGACTCGAGAACCGGATGCGCGTCAGATCCGAGCTCCGAGACAGCGAATTACGCACCCTCCCCCGGCCTTCCGTCGCGAATGCTACGGCAACAAACGCAGCCTCTCGAACAGTCGCGCACGGATGCGGCCGACGAAATATATCCTTGAATGCTCTCCACGACCGGTTTGACGCTAAGGCTAAGAGGAGAGAGCGAGAAGAAGAAGAAGCAGGAAGAATACTTCCTCTCAAGTCTCTTACACTGTAATAGTAAGGAACATATGGCTGACACGAAGATGGTGGAGAAAAAAAATTATTGCCCTGCTCACCTATCCCTCGAGTACCGGTCAGCTCGCGTATCAGAGGAAAATTTCGAAGAAGCGAACCCGGGACGTGTAGAGTCTGTGTGGGTGCGCGGCAGCCTGGGTGTTGCGTCTGTATCGTACAGTTGGGTGGGGGGGCTCTGCTGGCTGGGGTGGGGTGTTAGCGGCGGGTGTCTACAGAAGCAGTAGAAACCTGCTTTTACCGCGGCCTATTTGCAGATTCTGCTTGTAAATGTGCCCTTTCGGTCGGGTAGGGGTCAGTATTTGCAGTCTAATTTCACCGCAACGCGAATCTCAACTTGCTGATACTCTCCAGAGTGTCGACAAGCCTTAACAGCAGAACACAGGGATCTTACATGTTTGGGTTGCGGGATAAGTAAAAGTAGCTATTCCAGGGATAATGTATAATTGAGGGGTATAATGCGGGATTAGAATCAATTTGATTTGGAATAAAAATTGGGGGGGTTTTCTTGGGGAATAAGAAAAAATGGTCTTGGTAGATATAGAGGCTATAAGAAGCAATCAGTAGGGGGGGTTTGATAGAATAAAAATTAATAAATATTTACGCTTCCCTTTTGTAGATTGATTTTAAATGTTGGTTTTTAATTTTAATTTAAGATAGTTTAACTTAAATTTTAACTTTTGAGAATGTGTTAATTTTAAATTTGAAATGAGTGAGTTTGAGATCATAATTAAATTTAAAATGATATATGGATATTAAAATTTTTAAATTTTTAAAATTACATGCATTGTAGTGTTTGGAATAAATTGGTATAATACTAATGAGGACCTTTGAAGCTTAGTCTTTAACCCAAGGAAGGGGGCCGCAGTTTATTTTATTTATTAAATTAATTAGATGGAATGCGTTTTTTTACCTCATCTTTGAAAATGGACTCAAATAAAAATGTCTGGGCCATTTTTTATTTATGTAAAATAAGAATGATTTTTTTATTTATTAAATGACAATGGGCTAAGTTAAGTTAAATAAATTTTTAATGTTTCTATGAAAAGTTTATATTATTAGCCGACAAGCTTACAAAATGTTTTATTATTGGATCTGTCACATTTTCATCACAAGATATGTTCGATCTATTATTTGAATTTTTTTCTACTTTTTTTTTTAATTATTAATCTTTCTCTTTTTTACCCGTCTATTTTTGTGGTAAAATTGTTATTAGTTTTGATGATGTGTTGTCTGTCCAGAAAATAACTTTATATTTTCTTAGACTTAGTTTATGTATTTATCTAATGTTATTAACTAATAATGATATGAGCGCCTCACTAGAGAGATATGCACGATGAGAATAGTAGGAAATATTATCATACTAACTCATTAATATGCGAACGTGAATATTATGTACGGAAAATAAACAGAAATATTTCTCTATCGATCTTTTTCCACGCATCATAACGCCAATTATTTACAACCCCAAACGAACTTAAGTAAGTTAAAGGAAAATATAAATAACAGCCTCATTAATTGAGTTAAACACAAATTGTTAAAACCAACAAAACTGTTTCCTTCTATTTTAATTACTAAACTTGCCTATTCTGTATAGTTATATTTTTTTTCCCTTTTTTGTTATAATTTTCTGTTTGGTGGTTTATGTATTTAATAAACAAGTTGTTGTCTTCTAAAATATTTTACTTTGTTTTTTCTTGATATTTTTTCCGATTATTAAAAAATTTATTTTATAGAATAAATAGGTTAGTATTTTTAAATTTATTTATTAAATTTTTGTTTTTTTTCGCCCACAGGCCGAACGTGCCGTAGAGTAGGCAAATTCTTCCTCTTTTTCGGTTGACACAAAACGGCATAACACCTTTTTATACAAATTAGGCAAATCGTCTGCAGTCCGTGAGAAATCGGCCATGGCAATGGACACCGACGATTCTCGTCGTGGATATCGGAAGCGGGTGGCCCTTTTGTGGTGGTTCTTTTGGCGGGTCCACGTTCAGCCTTGGTATCTCTCTTCCCTCTTTACGTCTCCCATTCATTTTAAAACCCTTCAGTTTTAGGGTTTTATTTTAGAATTACGTCCCTTTGATTTAGGTATATTTGCATTTTATAAGTTAGCTTCGGAGGAAGCCGCCCCCGCGGAGAAAGAAGGACGCATTGAGATCCCCTGCGAATGTAGTGTGAGTAGGTTACCTCTCCGATCATATTGGCGTACTCCAGTTTATATTCGTCTAAAGAATATGGGGTATCTTTTGGCTGTAGTATATGAATGCTCCCTCTTTTTTTTGCAGAGTATTAATGTTCTTCTATTGCTGCTGGGCAGTTCTACAATTATGAAGCTATTCGATTAGGTTGGCAAGATATTGTGATTTTTTTCTTTTTTTTTTAATTTTTATTTAATTTTATTTTTTATGCATGAACATTATTCGCGGGGGCAATTCTCTAGTTTATCTCAAAGGCAACAACAGTAGGAGTTTAGATGAGAACTTGTGACTTAAGTCTATGAGGCATAATCTCTACGTGTTTAATTTGTTTTCGAAATTACAATCCCAAAATATTTCATTACATTCCTTCTTTCTTTCATTCATTGTCAAAAAGGCGGTACATCTTTTGGAGACCTCACAATGGGAAGACTCTATTCTGTGAGGCTCTGTCTCTCTCAATCGTCCGAAAAAAAAGCGACCGCTCTCAGATGAACTGAATAAAATATTAGTTATGAGTTCCGCAATGGGTCGACAACCTAAGCTAAAAAAGTCGACCCACTAGGTTCGAAGGAGGCAACATAAACATTGGTTATTGAATAATGGATAATCACTTAAGCATACAAATCTATACTATATGCATTTAAAAGTAATCATGCTTATACCTCTACTCATGATAATGAAACTTACTCATGTCATGTACACTATCTTTTTCTCACTAGTTTCATTATCCTAATCATATCATCTGACTCTATCTTGAGTCAATCACATATGGAATCGCCGCCTTCGTCTTGGCATTAGGTAGCAGAATCATCGCACCACTTAGCCATAAGTCTACAAGTCGCGGAATCGCTGCGTTCATTGGGTACCGAGGAATGGAATCGCCGTCCCTATTTTTGTTGCAAGTCCATGCGTAGTGGAATCGCTGCTTTCATAGTTTCGTCAAGAGTCCGTATGTCTCACCCTATGTTGTCAACCTCTATGTTTAATGTCATTCATGTTCAAGTATCTATCCTACTACTATGTTTTCCACCTATGTTCAATGGCACTATAGTTTTGAATGTTCACATGTTCTCCACCACCCTAGAAAATGTCAACCTACATTTAGTCCATAACATAGATATGCAATATAACAATGCATACATTACTTGTCAAATCAAACACCAAATCTTTTTTGTTTTGTGAAATCAAGTTGTCCCACGTGTTTCTCTAACCTCCAATTAGAGTTTCAAAGGGTCAAATAATTTTTAAACCCTCCAACAACAAAAATCTTTTTTTTACCCGCGTTTTTCAAAAACCATGGCAAAACCCAAATCCCATGGCAAATTCTAGAATTTGTAGTTTAGATTTGCCTAGGGTTTGATAAAATCTGAAATCCAAGGGCTAAATCCAAAACCATAACTCAAAACCCTAAAAACTCACCTTTGCTTCAGGCTCTCCAAGCTTTTTCTTGCTCCAAGAAGTTTGTTCCACTCCTCCAAACCTCCTAGCTTGATCTCTTCCAAGCTCCAAGGTGGGGAATGGTCTCTAGTGAGAAAAAGGGAGATGGAGAGTGAGAGAGGGAGATAAATGTAAATCAACAATATTTGGTAACACGTACTCACAAATAAACATGTTGTCTTCACATAAAAAGATAGATGTAGACATGAAACCAGTTGATTTAAAAACATATAATCACTTGTACACAAAAACAGCAAGAAACATTAATATTTTTACAAAAAAGCCAAATAGTGCGTAGTTCTTTGGTGCATTTATAAATGTTATAACAATATTAACAATGCGTTTCACTATATTATTCCACAACCCGAAGTTCAAAACTTTAACTTCTACTATTCCATAATTGCTCGATGATAGTATTGTGAAGACTCTCGCCACATCTTGAGTTATCCGAGCGTGCAAAATTTGGCGAGTCTTCTTCGTCAACGTCTGGAGGCAGTGGGTCTATCTCTTCATTAAAATATCTATCATTTCTTTGTTGACGTTGAATAAAGTTATGTATCACACAATATGCTATAGCAATTAGACATTGCACTTTATAGGGAGATAGTGTTACGTATTTAAAATCTTGAACCGCTTCTTTAATATGTCAAAAGTCTTCTCGACAACATTTCTTAACTGAGCATTCCGATGATTATATAGATCTCACAGATTTCAATGTGTGCGGGCATATGTTGATTGAGATGATAACGCTCTCCTCTATAGGGCACAGGAAATCTATCCGTGTTTGCGTACTCCGAATTTACTAATTAATATTTATCTGCGAACATCGACAAACAATATTATCACAAAAATTGTAATAAGAAGAATTGATATTCATAATAACAAACATGCAATAGGCTATTTACCTTCTGGAACTGTAAAACCACCACTTTCGCATGCCTATCGAAGTATGCGCATATCTGTTGCAAAATCTTCCCAACCAGTGCATACAAATAAAAAGTTATGATCAAAGGAGACTACAACCATCATATTTTGAGATGTAAACCCTTTGCGATATCGAAATCGTGGTTGTTTGCTTCTTCGCACAATCACATGAATATATGTTCTGTTGACCTCTCCAATTGCGTTCTAGAAGGCAAGGTGCATAAAATGTACTAATTAGAATAAAAATTGCATCAATAAGAAGCAAATATTGCATATATATTATTGAGAATCAACCTTGAAAGGATGGAAATTAGGATTATCCCTGATTCTTGGATGTATTACCGCATTACTTTGGCGGCATAGTTAGGTATTCATTTTTCAACATCACAATACCTCGTAGCACATTGTTGAAATGTCTACTAATTGTTTTTTCCGAATTTTCGAATGTTTCTGCGATCACCCTATTAGCCACACCATGTCCTATGCAAAATAAAAAAATTGCTAACTGCTCATCAGCAACAATATTCCTTGTGCCCTTATCAGTCCCCGGCCAACTAGCACATCGCGGAGCGCAATGAAGATAGTTGTCATCATGCGAAAGTGATTGTACCCTCTTTCTGAATGACCATTTAAAATATCACAAATCATTTGATGGCTGGTAAAATATCGAGTACGACATTGTTGTTTGTTCAATATATTACAAAATGTCATATAGTCTTGGTCAATGAGCAACACGAATACTCGATCCCAGTAGTTATCATCCTCATCCAATATTGTCATGCGATTGGCTAATATTGTCGAAGAAAAAACAGAACGATATAATAACTCACCCATGTCCGCTGTAAGAAATACAATGTTATCAAGTAGATATTGCAAACTATAAGACAAGCAGTTACAATGGCATATGGAAATTTAGTACAATACTAACATAATATGAGAGACAACTTCACGAAACATAACACAAGTATTTAACATGACAGAGGAAACTTCACGAAACATATTATGATAAAATATATAACCTTCACAAATATATAAACCACATGTCTAAGGCATACAGATAGATAAGCAAATCACGTGTCTAAAACCGACATATACGAAACGAGTACCATTACATACCCCACGAGTGAACACAACACCTAAAAATCTAAGACAAATGAACATCAACCAATAAAAATAGATCGTTCTACAAGCCTGGAAAATATTGCTTGTACAATATGTTTTGCATGGCCACTTGGCTGTCTATCCATATGATCGCAAGCTTGTCATTCATGGTTATGAACAGTTGTATATTCTTGTCGTCTTTTAATGCATCACATGCAGCCAGGACTTGTTCATTTGTGATCCTGGCAAGTATAAACTCTGCTCATGCACACTTCAATCGAAGAAATATTTGCCCGATTGATGACCTCGCTTTGATACATTTGGCATACAAGATCAAGCTTTTGTTTTCCTATTTCAACCATTTTTGCTACGGCTTCGGAGGCTATGTTACACTTTTTTCTTCGACCATTGAATGAAGATGCATATTTGCCTGGAGGAAACGAGGACTTTGGCCTGTGGGGATCGAGGTCTTTTACTAGCAGAGCTAAGTCCAGATCCGCTAGCACTTGTTCCAGCATTTGGTTGCACGGTGGGAGGGTTAGGAGAACGTGAGGTATTATTGGCTGTGATGTTAGCGTTCATAGGTGAGCTTGATAACCTTGGTTCAAAGGGACTTGGTAAGAGATTAATTGCTGACATTCAAACTCCAATGATAGTATCATCCTTACCGGACGAAGATAAGGATGAGCTATTAATTGTAGGAGTTGCCACCATTATAGAGGTAAATTCATATTGGCCTGTGGCTGTAGTTTTTTCAGAAAGGAACTCAATGTCCTTATAGGCCGGAAATGGTTTATCCTTACACTTCGCATATGTCGGATTCTCCCGAACAAAGATTATTAACAGTATAATAGTAGAATAATACGCTATCCAAAGAAATTGAAATCAATGTAAATAAATTTTACAGTTATTATTACATCCCAGTCCCTAGGGTCACCTACAGTGGGTATATTATTCACATAATCCCAGCCTCAACCGCTCTTAGTTACAAGACTTTGGTGGGTCATGTAAGTTCTCTTGAAAACCTTGAGGCGATTCCTAATTTGATCCTTCGTGAGGTTCTGGCTTGTCTTAGAGTTGAAATCGCTAATGTAATGATCCTAACCCATGTTAAGTTAGTAAAACTATCATTTACGTAGTTTCCTAATGTATGTTCCTCCATTATCAGACTCAACAAAATTGCATCCAAAATTCCAAATTGTCTGTCCAATTTGCAGGTGCGTGTCCAACTTTGATTGCGTACTCTGCTACCACCTTCTATATCTTGATTTGGGATTGCATTATTATCCGACCCCCCACTTTTCTTAAGAAAGGACGTAGACATTTTCTTGAAAGGACGCATTTGTATTTCAACGAATGAGAATTTCACGAATATTTTATAAAGATCGACTCATGAAGATTATATCAAATATATTATGACAACATAATTGTGGATCAAATCATAACACAGTAGCATCAGATCTGTATGAAATAGAGGTATGTAAAACAAGGGAAGAGGCAACTATATAGCATCGTATGTACATACACATGTTGTTCTATGTCTAGACACAAAAGCATCATACTACATTAAATAGAAGTGACAAATACAATTGTAGACAAATACAATTGTAGAGGCACTCAATATAAAATAGCATCATATCTGCGTTTACATGTTACACCAAATGTCCAACAAGAATCCACAAAGATCTAATATCAGAACTAATATTACGAAGTCCTTGCTAATTTGAGCAAGTACCAGACACAAAAGCTTGAGATATACTTGAAATAGAGGTGGCAAATACAAATGACGAGATAAATAAACATGAAATAACATAAGATGTACATATATAGGTTTTACTATGTCCAACAAGTTAACACAAAGGTTCTACAATTACTAACCCATTTGAAGATTCCCTATGCACAAAAGCATCAGCACATGACATTGAGGTGGCAAATAGAAGAGAAGAGGCAAACAAACATGAAAAAGCATATGATCTACATTTACAGGTTTTACTATGTCCAACAAGTATCCACAAATATACATGAAATAGCATATGATGTACATATACATGTTTTAGCAGGTGCTATAAGTTGCCACATAGGTGTATATGTACTTAACCCCTCATTGAATTGAAATAACTTACGATTAGTTCCCAATGTAGAATTGAAATTACATGGCCGAAGTTTCCAATTATGGTGTATAGGGTCATGTGGCTCAAGTGGTTTCCAACTAGCATGGGGCTGCACAGAATTGTACATTCATGCCATCCATCATATGCTAATAGAAGCCGACATCATCTCTAAAACAGTTTTTGGAAACATTTATTTATGCTGCAACTTTATAGTTCTCATTTTCATGAAATCAACCAACAGCTCAAATGCTCAAATAATGGAGTCAACATGAACACAGGTTTTGAATCAGGTAAGCATGTACATTTCTGAAGAATAGTACAAATAAAGTTCCCCGATAAGACAATTTTATAGTAAACATAACACAAGTACGCACTATTTTGAAGAATTGCCAGACACATGTACACTGAATAGAGGTGGCAAACATGAGTGAAGAGGCACATAGACATGACATAATATCAGATCTACATATACATGTTTTAAGAATTGTGGCATTCAGAATTTTGTGGCTCATGTGGTTTCCAACTAGCATAGAGCTGCATAGAATTTTACATCCATGCCATTCATCAAATACTAATGGAAACCGGCCTCATCACCAAAAAGCGATTTGTAAACATTTATTTAGATTTAGGTTGATCATGCTTCTCTTTTGCACCTCACCCTGCAAAAGCTTAGATTTTGTCATTGGGTTTTTTTTTGTGCTTCAGTTTAGCCTACTAAATTTGTCACAAGACCTGAGTCTAGCTACATTTAATTAACTAAAGCCAAATCAATAGGTCTTAAGCTACATCTAATTAATTTTTTTTTCTCCGTGTGCTTTAGTTTAGCTCAATAAATATACTACACCCAGGCAAGCCCAAGCCTAGGCAATTGAGTCTGGCTACATCTAATTAGCTAAGCCCATATCAATAGGTCATAGCTGCAAATAAATTTAGCACACCCTGGCAAGCCAAAGCCCAAATCAGTTGGGCTTCAAATCTTTCTTTTTTGGGGTCCTTTGTTTTATCCCAATAAATTTATTATAAATTTAAGCAAGTTCAAGCCCAAATTACAAATATAAGCAAATTAGAAACCAAAGTGAAAAATTAGGCACAGGTTAAGGACAAATGGTGTAATTAATATGAGAGATAAAAGGGCATGAAGATGCAAACTTATTAGCATTTAATAATAACCTTAAAAAGTGAAACAGTGCAAAGGCATATTAAAAAAAGAAAAATTTTGGTATATGAAAAACGAATAAGGTGGGAAACTATACTATGGCTGCAAAATGAATCGGGTGTGTTGGCATTCGGTTAAACCGAATTGGGTGCGCCTATGATCTGGTTCGATTCGACGGTTATTATGTTGTCTAATTGGACTAGACTTAATTTCGCTTTTAAATTGAAAAACTAATTAGAGATAAATTCTAGCCACATTAGGATAACAATCATAAACCGATTCGGCCTAATCTCTTACTTGCCTATTAGGGTTTTGGGATTCCTTATAAATATACGGGCTATTCTCTCATAAAATGGAGAACAAGAAAAATGGAGAAAAATACTCATAAATTCGTGAGTAATTTGTGAGCCATTTTGTTAGAGAGAGAAATCACATCCTCCATTAATCTATTGCTTCTAGAGGGTCTTGAATGGTAGATTGGAGATCATGTTCGTTCGTAGTTCGATCTACTACAAGTTTGGAGCTTTAGAAGACTTTCGTGGACGATCCAATCGAGGACACATAAATCAACCTCTACATACCATACGGGCTTATCGCGTTCTAGCGCGAGTCACTTCGGCAAAAGGTACGAACAAATACTCCCGCTCCATTCTACATTGATATCAGAGACTTATTAGGTTGATTTCGTGCCCCCAATGTAGAATGAAGCGGAAGTATTCGTTCGTACCTTTTGCGGAAGTGACTCGAGCTAGAACGCGATGAGCCCAAATCGTATGCAGAGGTTGATTTATGTGTCCTCGATCGGATTGTCCACGAAAATCTTCTAATTCTCCAAACTCGCTGTAGATCGCACTACGAACGAGCACGATCTCTAATCCACCGTTCAAGACCCTCTAGAAACAATAGATTAATGGAGGATGTGATTTCTCTCTCTAACAAGATGGCTCACAAATTACTCACGAATTTATAAGTATTTTTCTCTATTTTTCTTGTTCTCCATTCTATGAAAGAATAGCTAGTATATTTATAAGAAATTCCAAAATCCTAATAGGCAAGTAAGAGATTTGGGCAAATGGGTTTATGATTGTTATCCTAATATGGCTAGAATTTATCTCTAATTAGCTTTCCAATTTAAAAGCGAGATTAAGTTTAGTCCAATTAAACAACATAATAATCGTCGGATCGAGCCCGATCATGGGTGCACCCGATTCGGTTTAACCGAATGCTAACATCTTGTGCTCGCACATGACGGGATCAATGTCATCGTAATCACTTCCTCAACATTACATTACTATTGATTCCATTCATATAGGGAAATGAACAGTGTGACTGCCGAGTCAACCTGCATTTTGGGAGCTTTATACCAGAAACCGCACACGGCTAGCATAGAGACATCAACTCTCAATAAGAGAATATTAGTCTCATGCCCTAGATCATTGGATTACATTAGGTTCAGCATCTCTAATCCCTTAAAGAGCCATGCTAACTTTTGTTGTGCACATTATGACACTATACTCATGATTGTCTCGCCATGCTGAAGCCCAACAACCTGTCGACAATGAGCCAAAGTGTCTCAACATAATCCAACTAGTCTTTCTCGAGCCCTTATGCCACTGAGTTGAAAAATGATTGCTTTCCCAGCAATGCCTCGCAAAGCCGCATCACTCATAGCTGTAGAAAACATGCCAAAGTAGCAATATCAATTCTTTCACCTAATGCATAGCCAAAAGTCACTAAGGGCATTTGACATATATAGGACATCGCCTTAAAATAATATCCAAAAGAACTCGCACGATGAGGAAGTAGGGATCCATTCACTCATTTTCTTCATTTGGTCGCCTAGCACATGTAGTATGAAATGTATGCTATGACAGAAAATCTCAATAAGCGTATGCCTTTCTCAATATCATAGGATCTTAGCTCAGTCACACCCGAAGTGTCTAGCCTGAGTCCTCCATTTGCTCGCTGTCCTAAGCGCCAAATGGTGAGTCACATCTGGCTCTTAATGTACAGGCCATATAAATCGTGGGATTATCCGTATGCTGTCTCACTTATGACCTCATTTTGGTGCCAACCAAGACGACTTTCATTAATACCTTAATTTTTACTCGCTCTCTACAACACTGAAAAGAATGATTGCCTATGTGAGAGGGCCAATCAATCCGCGACATACTATCATTCCGTTATATAACAATAAAGGATATATATGTACGTGTGCTAATCTTAATAAATATCCTTGCCAATTGAATAATTTGTATTTAAAAAACCAAAAATATAACAACAAGAGGCTAAAATAATCGACTGTCTACACAATTAAACCCTACGGAGTCCAAGAGTTTTAACATGAGCCAAAAATAATTCTCTAACAATGGGCTTAGTCAGAGGATCAGCAATCATGCGACTCGTAGAAATGTGTTTCAGGATTATTTTCTTCTGTGCCATTGCCTTATGAACAAAATGATACTTTAAGTCAATATGCTTCGTCTTGCCATGATATTTCGGGTTTTTCGAGTGTGTAATCGCTGCCATACTATCAAAATAGATTGTCACAGGGACGAAACTACAAGTGACAACCCCAAGATCTTGAAGGAACCTCCTTAACTAGATAGCCTCCTGCGCTACTGCAGAGCATGCCACGAACTCCGCCTCCATGGTGGATAGAGCTACACAGATCTGCTTCTTGCTACTCCAAGATATAGCGCCATTATCAAGCAAGAAGGCATATCCCATGGTCGGCTTGCGCTCATATAGGTCACCAGCCCAATTCGCATCGCTGTAATCGACGAGACGCAAATCCGTACCTTGATAGCACATCACATAATTCAAAGTTCCTCTAAGGTAGCAAAATATCCTCTTAACAGCCTTCCAGTGGTCCAATTCTGGATTGGACTGAAAACAGCTAATCAGGCCCACGGCATAGCATATATCAGGCCGAGTACACATCATAGCACACATCAGGCTCCCAATCGCATTGACATATGGAAGGCAATTCATTTTATTTTTCTCTTCAGAAGTTTTAGGGCACTGTTTAAGGTTCAAACTCTCACCTTTAACAACTAGAGTATCAATAGGTTTGCAATTGTGCATTTGAAATCGTTCTAAAACTTTTCTTAGGCAAGTCTATTGAGACAAACTTAAAAGTTTCTGTCAACGATCTCGCAGGATCTTGACTTCGAGCACATAATTCGCTTCATCTATATTCTTCATCTCAAAATTTGAGGACAACCATTTCTGAGTGACGACAATTATCTCCTTGTCATTTCCAGCCAATAGAATGTCATCAACTTATAAGGAAAGAATTAGAAAATATCCTTTGGACCGTTTAATATACACACAGTGATCTTCTTCAATTATTGTAAACCATCTTGAGTGATGGCTCGATAAAATCGAATGTACCATTGTTTGGATGACTGTTTTAATTCATAGATGGATCGTCGAAGCCTGCAAACTTTATTCTCCTCACCCTCTAGCGAAGCTAGCAGGCTGATCCGTATGGTTCTCATCTAGCTCTCTATTGAGAAATGCAGTTTTAATGTCCATTTGATAAAGTTTCAAATTCAAATATGCGACAATGGCCAAGATTAGGCGGATTAAAGCAAACCTTACAACAGAAGAGAACGTTTCCTTGTAATCAAAGCCTTCTCGTTGGCTAAAACCCTTTGCTACCAAGCGAGCTTTATATCTATCGATCGAACTGTCTGTCTTGTGCTTAACCTTTAGAACCCATTTATTCCCAATAGTTTTGCGCCCTGACGGTAAGTCAACCAAGTCCCAGATCCCAGACATAATTTGACTTCATCAATTCTATTTCCTCCACCCATTGCATCCAATCATTTCTTATGAGTAGGTGATGAGAGAGCGTCTTGGAAAGAGCTAGGCTCATCATTATCATGTGCACCAACTATGAAAGCTTCCCCCTCAATCTCAAAACGACGACGGGGAACACCCACACGTGTGCTCCTAGAAGTTGAGGCTCGAGTTCTAATGGCAAGTCGCTCCCCCTATCCCTAGTTGTAAGGTTTAAAGTGCTGTGGCACGAGGGTGTGCCACTGTTTGCCTGGCATGGTACGACATCGACAGCTTTTGTGTCGACACATGGTACGCTTTTGTGCCAGTAAATACGTATGACCTTCTACTTGCATGTTTTGGTACGGACTTATTTTAGTTTTCTGATTTCAATATGCTCTTATAATGTTATTTTGAAAGATTTAATCAAATAATTATGAATATTTGCTATGTATAACTTACTATATTCATCAATTAACATACTTGTAAGCTTTTTTGTATGTAAAGTACAACTACACCTGATACAGGATAAAAATTTTTGCAGGTTAGAATTTTAAAAATGCAAAGACATCTTTCTTTCTTTCTTTTGACTATATTACAGTTTTTCTTTTATAAAATACATAAAAATAAATTTTAAAATGATTTTAAAAATTATTTTAAAAAAAATATTTTAAAAAGTATTTGAAAAAATTATTTTTTAATTAGTTTTTTAAAAAATTATTAGATCCATCAAAAAATTAAGCAATAAATTATATGACACATAAATTAAATAAATTTAAGTATTAATTAATTTAATTTAGTTTTTAATTTTATCAGTATTTTTAATTTTTTAATGCAAAAATAATTTTTTATGTTTGATGTGTCTCAAAATTTATTTATTGAGTTTGATTTTGTTCTCTTAATTCGCCAAAAATTTTACGGTGCGGCAAATTTTGATAAAATAATTTATGAAAAAAGGGATGCTTGTGGGGGAAGCGGAGGGCTTAGGCCGATAAGGGGGTGCGGGGGGCTTTGCCCCCTGCGGTATGGATCGGATAGGCAATTGAAAAAAATAAAAAATAAATTATATTTTTTTTGACTTACTTAATAAATAGATCTTCGATTTGCAATGTCCTTGAGGGGTGTGGGATGCTTCATGGTATCCCAAAGAACAAAACAAAAAGAAAAAAAAGCAAACAGCAAAAAAAAAAAAAATAGTGTGCTGGCTTTGCCGTGGCACGGACCTGCGTATCGCTCTGTCTCGTGTGGACGGAGGGGGGTTTGAGACCTTCCCTGATTGGAGTTGCCTCTACCTCAATTGAAAGGACATAAGCGCCTATACCAGAGTCGTCCATTTCGTGAAACTTAGTTTCATTTCGGAGCTCACTTCTATGAGAAAAATCCTCAAGAAATTTAACATCTTGTGACTCAATCTCAATCAAACTTCCATCCGGCTGCTTTTCAATAAACACGTATTCCTTAGAGTGTTCAGGGTATCATCATAAGATACAATTCTTTCTTCTAGAACCTAATTTCCCATACTTGTGAGAAGTATCGTCTATATAAGCCGTCGAACCGCTAGGATGCAGGCGTTCCAAATTCGGTTTCCTACTTATCCACAATTCGTAAGGGGTGGAAAGTACTATTTTGGAGGGTAAGCGATTAAGAATGTGGGCAGCATTTAACAATGCATCTCTCTAAAAAGAGACAGGCAAATTTGCTTCCGACATCATTGACCTAACCATGTCAAGCAAAGGTGTGATTTTTTCTCTCTGCTACGCCATTTTGCTGCGGAGTCCTAGAAATTGTCAGCTGTTTGATTATTCCCTTTCATCATACAATTTTTTAAATTGTTCAGATAAATGCTCGCGACCATGATCAGTTCTTAAGGTTTTAATATTCATATCTGATCGATCCTCAACCTCATTTATGTAACGTCTAAAACAATTCAATATTTCAAACTTATGGGAGATCAGATAAACATGACCGGAGCGGGTATAATCATCTGTAAATGTGATAAAGTAAAAAAGCACCATGTTCACAAGTGGGCAGATTGACTTTAGTGAGCGAGCTCAACAGCCTGTCTCTAACTAATCTAGTCATTCTATTTTGCCCAATATGACCAAGACGAGTATGCCGTTTAATAGAAACATTGTGATAATTCTTAACAAAAGACAACAAGGAAAAAGAACCATTATCATTATTATTATAATCAAGGTCCAAAATCATAAAACCATATGAAGTAAAACCTTTTCCATAATAAATAGTTCCAAGATGAATCTCAACAATGTCATTCTCAAAACTAAAAAAAAGTCTAATTGGAGCATAGCAAGAATAGAAAACTAGTTCTGCCTGATTTCTGAAGCATAAAGTATATCGTGAAGGTATAAAGTGCGACCATCTCGCATGATCAATTTGTACGTGCCAACGCCTAGTACATCGACACTTGAATCATTCCCCATGTATACTCTTCTGCTCCCAGCAGGTACACGACAGTACACGAAAGTACTCGACAAATCCCATCCGATCCCTCGTTATGTGGTCTGTTGCTCCCGAGTCTACAATCCACTTAGGAAGAGATTCAACAACAAACATGCTAAAAGAAACTAAAGAGCGAGAATCAGGATAAAGAGGTATATTCTTCAGCTCAGTGCAATCACGAGCGAAGTGTCCCAGCTGATTGCAATTGAAACAGGTCATTTTCGACTTGTCTTTATTGCTACCTTATTTGCTTTTGGTGTTCTTCGAGTTCTTAGGCGCAGATTGCTGTCTTTGAGGCCTACTAGTCCTCCTCCGCTTGAATCCAGATGTTCTGTGAAAGTTTGACTGAGCAGCATTGGCTGTTGGAGTTTTAATAGCCTTAAGGCGCTCTTCCTCTGAGTCTAGATGCCGCGCAACATCCTCAAAAGTTTTAACACTTTCATTATGTGTCAAATTTACTCGCATATATTTCTACGAATTGGGAAGTGAGCGAATCATAGCTTGAATCTGCTGCTAATTAGTCAAGGTGGCCCTAGCTGATTTTAACTTGCGAATCATATTTGACATTATTTTCATGTGTTTTTTTGTGGTCTGATCAGCATGCTTCTTATAACTATCAAATTGCTAGTCAGGCTACGCAACCCTGTGGCCGAAGTCGCACCAAATTTAGTTTTGAGTCTCCCACATGTCATACGCAATTAGGTATTGGTCATACTCGCATAAGAGATCATTCTGCAACGTGATGCGAGCAATGCGATCTTTTTTAAGCCAATTATTATAGGCTTCCATTATCTCAGCGATCTTGTGCACTGTTGCCCTCTGTGGGTTGGTCCATCTTATTAATTAAGTTTTCCAGGATCTCTTGCTCAGCGAGAATATATTGAATTTTACGGTGCCAAATATCATAAATGTCGCCGTCCAATTTCTTGCCTTTAATTAGATCAGCAACAACTTGTTTGGAGGCCATATTATCTCACTAAGTTCATATAGTGTGCAGAAATTTTTTTTAAAAAAATTAGCACACGATACATATATTCAATTTTGTCGCATCTCTAATTAAACAAACTAAAAGTTGGATCATAGGTGCGTAAAGAAAAATTTTGTTGTGCTTATAATCACATCATATACCCTACATCAAATTTTTAATTATTTAATTAAGTTGTACAAAATATTTGGGAGTAAAAATCTATATTTGAGAATAAATTATTATTTGATGGATCAGTTGAAATGAATGGTTCAAAATGACTGGAGATGAAAATATTACAAAAAAGATAGACATTTTCGGGAAGAGGAAGAAAAAAGAAAAACTCAAGTTTTTATTAGTATAGATAAGCTTGGATTAATTATAGATGTGACAGTTTTTCTATATTTCTAACTATTATGATGATAAAACGGGAACACATAAGGTAAATCTAATTAATCTGAATTTAAAACAAAAGAATCAAGATGTATACTCTAGAGATGGCATCAGAATCAGAATCTAACTCACATCCTAAGCCAACTATACAATATCTACAACCTCTACCTACTCCAACTTGACTAAGAAGACTTGACGAACTTAACTTAATAGATGTAGCTATCTACACCCCCCATCTTGATCTCTTTTTGCACTTTTCTTCCTTTTGCCGGCAGGGATATTATTTGCCCACAGAGAAAC